>NC_133653.1:180537862-180788152 GCF_009905375.1 Apium graveolens
CCATTCATATCATATCGAATCCTCTAAGGAGGTAACATAATCACCATTCATTATTCCTGAAGAACATTTCTGATCTTGACGTACATATGACATGAAGCAGATAAAATTGCAGAAGAGTTTCAATGAAGGCAACGATAGTAGGTTATACCATTCTTAATCATATGTCTTTATTGGAGACATGCATCTCAAAGGTTCATTTAGTCATTCCGTAACATGGTCCTGGCTTATCTCAAGATAGTACCTTCTAGAATAGCCCGCTCATGGCGATTATACGAATTAAACCTTTACCAAACTACTATTACGGTTGGGTATTGCACAGTCATCAGAAGGAATGTCAATCTTCCAAACCTAATACAACCTTCATGGCTTTAACCATTATTACTGTATTCCTCTGGCACGAGCACCGATAATTGTCCTCTTACACTTAAAGTGTTGGCCACCTCTTTGGCCTTTCCTGATAGTAAAATTTCCTTACAATCAATGTCTTTTAATGACCTTCACTAAATTTTTCTACCTCATTTCCAATCACTACTTGTGTGAAAATGCTCTTCATTATGCCCTTGGTAAAAAATATATCATCACTTTTCCATAAGTTATTGCCTCGGTCTTTTAGAGGTTAACATTGTCACGATTGACTCTTGATCAACTTAGGACGTCTCTATTTTGGTCCTTCTTGATTTCACCAATCTCGACCCTTATTGGGTCAATCTTAACTTTTCATGGTTCAACATGTGCCCCACCTGGCATTATTATAATTAGTCACATTTCCTTTATCAAAATTTCTATTCTTGAGAACTTTGAATACCTTTCTCCTTGTAAAACCTATAAGATTATCCTTAAATCCTTCATCAGGTACACCTAGGCACAGGGCATATCAAGATACCATTACTAATACCAGAATCATTGTCTATATACTTCTGAAAAATTTCTCCACTGATCCTTAAAGGTTGTTTTACCTTAATCCTTTCCAATTTATACTGTCAAAACTCATACTATCCCTATTAAGGGTGAAATACCAACCTTTATGTATTCCCCTAGGATTCATTCTAAGTTATAGATGTTCTATCCCTTAATTCCACCTTTAAAAAGGTACATACATCCTTCCATGGATAAATCAAGTCATATATCCCTGATAAGGTGTCTTATTCAATCATTCCCACCCAGATAGTCTATACCAATTTCACAATAACATCCTTATTCAAACTGAGGTCAACACACATGGCCTTCAAAAGATAACAATGGTTACCCGCTTTTCTTTCCTAATTTGCTAATGACAACAGGTATGTCCTGGAAGATATTGGTCTGTTCAACGTGAACTTCTTCTTAATAATTCCTCATTTACTTTTGTTGTTTATCTCAACAGTCATCTCAATGTTGGATGTCTTTCATGCCTGGCGTCTCCCTTTCTGGGTATCATGCCACCGGTCTTACACTTCACATTCTTGAAGGTCACTTCCTTCATCCAATTTTCCTGATTTCCTACTTTCTTGTCTCCTCAGTCTATCCGTGTCTCATTATTTATCCTTCGAACTATCTCAGGTTTCCTCGAATTCTCCCAACTTAAAGGGGGTACAATATGAACATCTCTTATGCCTTCAACCATCAACTTTTAACTCATAGTGAATCATCCTCATCCTGACGATCACATACTTTTCTATTTCTATTACTGCGATTCTTTAGGGTTTCCTCATACCCAACCCCCTCATCATTCCTCAAACTCTATTGCCTTTATATTCCTTTCCACTTCAGTTTTTTTTTCTCATATAATCATTTCATGAACCAACACAACATAAGCACTGATTTCAAACATCCCGTCATTCTGGATTCGTGTCCTCAGAATGAATCTTGACAACTTTTATAACCTAGATTCATATTCATCATACTCGTCTGCCTTTGTTCTGGCTTTAAAGCTTTTACACTATCTCCCTTAGCCTTCCACCAGTGGGTGGTCTCTCTCTTAGGAGGGTAAGTGACAAAAACAGTCTTTTATAATTCGTCAATCATTTATAATCTCAAATGATTCCTCTATTTCCTTTAGCCAGGCTCTTGCCTCGGCTAGCTCAGCTTGTTCCTTGGAACTCTGAGAGCTTAGCGACTTAAAGGTCCTGAAAGAATTTCCCACCGCATTGCTTCCTCAGGTGGTGGTTAGGGATAAAAGTATAAGTTTTGTTTAGGCAGGTCCATGAATTGCCGTATAGGAGTACCGTCTCGGGTCTCCTTTCCTTACTCGACTTTCTGTTTCCTTATATCTTAATTGCGACCTCCCTGATTATCACATTCAAGGTTTGCCCCTAATCTTATTCCTCGTGGGGGCATAATGCTTGGAAATTTTTTGAAAATCTCTGGATATTTGTCTTACTTACTTTGCTTAAATCCTTCCCTCGTTCAGTCCTTGCATGATTGTAAATTATGAATTCTCATTCTATAAACTTCATGACACTTTCTAAGTGTTCACAGCGCAATTAACAATATGAACTTATCACAAACAAACTAATCTGAACTGAAATTAACGAATATATACTTAACCATTTGTTCGACGGTACACAACTAAACACATTAAAGAGAATTTCATCATTTGAGCTAATCGCTTCTATCCCAAAAGTACTACCATAGATAATCATCTAGTCATTAAAACTAATCATTCATAACTTAGGCTAATCCTCCAAAAGCAGTGCTGCATGAAATCCTTGTCAGATTGCTCAGACTTTGCACACTAATATGGATCAAGAAATGCGGGCACGCACGACATCCCTAACCTGCTCCATTAAAGCGGTGATGAGGTCTCGATAGTTGCAAGTAGAGCTGGATCAATCTGACGCTCAAGATGGCCTCTAGCTGTAATTCGGGGGCCTCAATCCTTTCCATGCTATAAGCTAAACCTGCCGGAAGTACCCCGCCCTCAATCCTTGGTGCAGTAAGTCGATCCAACAGATCACTCCTAACATTATGGCCTCAGACAGGCCACCCAAAAGTCATATAATAATCGGCGATAAGAAAAGCCTGAGTGGTAGCATCTAGCAGTCCATGGGGTGCAGGTGGTGAGACCAAGGAGATCCAAATGGATAACCAAGCATGGTATCAGGTGGACCATGGTACAGGAGGTAAAGGTGGCATTTCCTCAGTAGGTGCTGGGCTCTGTACAGGGAGGGAACAGGAATTGGTGGAACCTCATGGATGTCTACAGAAACCTCTGGAAGAGGGTCTGATACTAGTATAATTGGTGCCGTGGAAGGCCCACTCCTTCTGCCCTCATTATCCTTTGTTCCCTTGGTAACTCTTCATCCTCTTGTGCCACCCTCGCGGCCATTCTAGCCTGGTAGTCGCCCTGACTACGGTCATCAATTCTCAGCGGTCCTCTCTTCAT
Source organism: Apium graveolens (assembly GCF_009905375.1). Lineage (NCBI taxonomy): Eukaryota > Viridiplantae > Streptophyta > Magnoliopsida > Apiales > Apiaceae > Apium > Apium graveolens. The sequence continues at coordinate 180,541,227 of NC_133653.1, forward strand.
TCTCGTTAGGATCCTCCACGAGATCCTCCTCAGCAACAATCCCTTCTGGGATAACATCCTCAACCGCAATATTCTCAATATGAATCTCATCCGGTCCCTCATTAGGGGTACTCTATTGGATTCACAATTTGATCTCCAATATGAAATAAAAACTCCTCATGCTGATGCCCATGAACCTCAGGGTTCGGTCCCCCACTGCCCTATATGAGAACGAACTATGTTACTATCATGATATTTATAAGGGTTCCCATAAGGGTTTTAATTGTCAGTACTACGCTAGGTAGTCCGACTATGAACTTGGCAAGAGTTCTTATTATCTTAGTGAACTTATTATCCTAACGCCACATCATCTCTGAGGTTTATAACGCTTGGCTCTGATACCATTTCTGTAACACCCCCAAATCCGGGTTCGGGGATCCGGGTTGTCACGAGTTCCATTTCCCTTAATAATACTTAATCTTAATAATCAACCAACTACTGCGTACTGTGACCCCCACAATACACACACACACCACAAGTTATAGTCTCAGAGATGAATACCAAATAATAACACAAGTCATTTTATTCCATAATTATAAGGTCATTACACCTCAAAAGGGTTTCTGAATAAATTTACCATATTCTTTGCCATTATTACAATTCATAAATATACATAAGTATGGTACATCAAAAGTTAAAAGCCTAGCCTATTGGTAGACCCTACCTCAGCTACAACGGCATCAACGCCTACATGAAACTGCGGAACATTTCCTATCCGCTCGCGAATTGGGAGCTTGATCCTGTTCATCTTGTCTATCTGTTGTTGTGTGATGAAAGAAGAAAGCAAGGGTGAGCAACAAGCCCACCGAAATAATATGTATAATAATTAACAATATATGAGCATTCTCATAGTACTCATGAAAGTCTTGGTCAAGAAGAAATGAACCAAGTTTGACCTCTTAATACGACCAAGTCGCAAAATATTTAGTATATATGTACCTATATACTTTTCACAATCTTTGAAATCCTCTGACATGTATAATATACACAGAGTTTCAGTTTATAATTGTATAAAAATATCATTGCAAGGTGATCTCCTATATCTAATGTTAGGAATATGTGTATTAGTTTGATGATAAGTTAAACAAAACACTTAAGTAGAAATCTAGTGTTTGTAGCCTCAACGGATAAGACCATCTTGGCTATCCATTGAAGGAGTAGCTTCACTTAGAAATAAGTTTAGTATTGTAGCACATTTCAGTCTCTGTATTTAAGTTGTACTTCTTAGATGTTGTGGGAAATTATCAGTCATGTTGACTACTAGTGGATATGGCAAATAGGAGGGCTAATTGTAAAAATTTCATGCCTTGTAATTTTGTATAAGTGAAAAAGTATCAACTGATATTAAAGACCTTCAACGGATAAGAAACAAAGCTTCAACGGATGTCTCTAAAGCTTCAACAGATAAGATCCATCAACGAATAAGTGCGTCAACGGATAAAGCTTCAACTGCTAATGCATCAACGGATAAAGCTTCAACGGATAAAGCATCAATGGATGAAAGCTTCAACGGATGCTTAGTTCAATAGCAGTTGATAGTGATAATTCATAAGCTGACAGAGGCACATGGGTTGATAGAGATAAACTGGAATGTGGCAGCCTCTAGGAGGAATCAAGAAAATGCAGCATTTCCATTCTGGTGCAAACAAGGAAGTATTCAAAGATTCACAACCAAACCTAAATTGCATTGGATAGAGAAATGAAGAAGAAACATGTGAAGAACCTTTTAATTGTATTTTACAGTTTTGTCTTCACTTGTAAACTTGGTGATATATAAACCAAGTAGCAGCTAGTAATTAGATGTGAATTTTCCAGAGCTGAAAATCCAGAGAGAAAATCATCTAGTTTGTACTAGGAAGCAGCTGTGATTTAAATCACAGATTTTCAAGAAATAACACATCTCTGGTGGAACAACAAATCCACCAGAAAAGTTTTTAAGTCTGTTGTGTTCTTTACATTTGTGTTTGAATATATATCTGTCTGCATTAGCTTAAAGCAATTCACACACACTTGCTCATCAAAACACATAGACTAGAAACTGCTCAAAACTTGAAAAAGTTTTGAGATTTACATTCAACCCCCCTTCTGTAAATCTCATTATTAGTTCACTGGGAATAACAATTGGTATCAGAGCAAGCTCTTAATATACAAAGAGTTTTAAAGATCTATTCTGCTAACATCATGAGTGCACAGAAGAATCCTCCCGCTACCAACATGAGTAGGAAGGATATTGGTATAAAGATTCCAGTCCTGAAAAAAGATAATTATCATCACTGGAAAGTGAAGATGCATTTACATCTACTGTCTCAGGATGAAAGCTACATCAACTGCATTGAAAATGGTCCTCACATTCCTCACAAAGTGGCCACAGCTGCTACTGCAACAGTTGCTGTTGGACAGTCCATTCCCAAGCCAAAAGCAGAATGGACTATTGAAGACATGGAAGAAATTCGCAAGGACAAGTAAGCCATGAACATTCTGTTTAATGGCTTAGATCAAGATATGTTTGGAAATGTCATCAATAGCCAAACTGCAAAGGAAGTTTGGGATACTGTGCAAATCATCTGTGAAGGTACTGAGCAGGTTAGAGAGAACAAGATGTAGCTTCTTATTCAACAGTATGAATATTTTCACTTTGAAGAAGGAGAATCATTAAATGATACCTTCAACAGATTTCAGAAACTGTTAAATGGATTTAAGCTGTATGGTAGAGTGTACTAAGTCAAAGATTCCAACTTAAAATTTCTGAGGTCTCTACCAAAGGAATGGAAGCCTATGACTGTTTCTCTAAGAAATTCTCAAGATTATAAGAACTTCACACTTGAAAGATTATATGGAATTTTGAAGACTTATGAACTTGAGATGGAGCAAGATGAGCTGTTGGAAAAGGGAAAGAGAAAAGGAGGATCAGTTGCACTTATAGCTGACAATGAGAAAATTGAAGCCAGGAATGAGGAGAAGACAATGCCAAGTCTCAAAATTGGCACAAGCAAATCAGAATCAAGCAAGGGAAAAGAGCAAGTAGCTGAAGATGAAGACAATTCCAGTCAAGATGACTCTGATGATGTTGATGAACATCTGGCTTTTCTGTCCAGGAGGTTTACAAAGATGAAATTCAGGAAAAATACAAAATTCACTAAGTCAAACAAAAACATGGTAGACAAATCTAAGTTCAAATGTTATAACTGTGGCATTAGAGGATACTTTGCAAATGAGTACAGGAAGCCAACCTCTGATAAGAAGAAATTTGAGCAAGTTGATTATAAAAAGAAGTACTTTGATTTGCTCAAACAAAAGGAAAGAGCTTTTCTCACTCAAGATGATTGGGCAGCTGATGGAGCCAATGAAGATGATGATATGGAATATGTCAACCTAGCCCTGATGGCTAATTCTGATGAAAATGAAACTAGTTCATCAAGCAACCAGGTAATCACTACTGACCTCTCTCAGCTTTCTAAAAATGAATGCAATGAAGCCATAAATGATATGTCCAATGAATTATATCATTTGCGTGTTTCCCTTAAATCATTAGCTAAAGAAAACACTAGGATCAAAGAGAATAATGTGTTTTTAAGTGATAGGAATGTTGTGTTAGAGGATCAGGTTATTGAGCTTGAAAAGATTAAACTTAAATGCTTGACTGTCGAGAGTGAACTAGAAGAAGCTGTAAGAAAGTAGAAATTCTTTCTAAACAGTTAGAAAGTGAGCAAGAGGTAATCAAGGCCTGGAAAACATCTAGGGATGTTAGTGTTCAGATTGCCAAGGTCCAGGGAATTGAATCATTCTGTGAGAATGCCTGGAAGAAAAACAAAAAGAAGTTAGAATTAATTGATGGATTATCAACGGATGTGGAATCAACGGATGATGAAAGTTATCCGTTGAAGGAAGAAAAAGAGCATCCGTTGAAGGCTCATCAATTGAAACAGGCAAGTAATTCTAAAAAGAAAAATTTCAATAAGAAGGATGGTTCAACTTTTAAGAACTTTGTCAAAGAAGGAGCTAGCACATCCAAAGATGCCAGTAAGGTGAACATAGGACACATGACTTTAGATCAGCTGAAAAATAGGCTTAAATGGGTTGAGGATAAAAAGGAAACTAAAAGAAAATCTAATAGAAATAGGAAGGTAGGGATTAATAAACACAACAATTACACACCTGATAAGTATGCTCCTAGAAAAAGCTGTGTGCATTGTAAAAGTGTTAATCATCTATCTGATAACTGCAAATCTGTTAAGAATGCTCCCATGCCTTTAACTCCCTCCATGCCTAACATGTCTATGTCACCTCTGCATGCTATGCCTGTTATGTCTCATCAGAATCCTCATGCACATTTTGCAAATATGCCATATGTTAATAATCCTTATTTTACTGCATTCAGTATGCCTCAGATGCCATACAACATGCCTATGTGGAATAATATGTTTGCACAATCCATGCCTTATCAAATTCAATCAAATGTGCTAAATGATTCTGTGACTAACCCTACTCTTCAACCAACTACATCTGAGATCAAGGTTGACCCAAAGTTACCTAAGTCAAAAGATGCAGGAGGAATGAAGTCTAGGAAAAAGACTAACAAGGCTGGACCCAAGGAAACTTGGGTACCAAAATCAACTTGATTGATTTTGTTGTGTGCAGGGAAAAAGAAGGAATCTATGGTACTTGGACAGTGGCTGTTCAAGACACATGACAGGAGATTTCACCCTGCTCACAGAGTTTAAGGAGAGAGCTAGCCCTAGCATAACCTTTGGAGATGACAGCAAAGGGTTCACTATGGGATATGGCTTGATTTCAAAAGAAAATGTCATCATTGATGAAGTTGCATTTGTTGATGATCTCAAACACAATTTATTGAGCATCAGTCAACTATGTGATAGAGGGAACACTGTTTCCTTCAATTCTGAAGCCTGTGTTGTCACAAGTAAGAAGGACAACAAAGTGGTTCTAACTGGAGTTAGAAAAGGGAATGTGTATTTAGCTGACTTCAACTCTACAGATGCAGAATCAATTACTTGTCTTTTCAGGAAAGCAAGTCTAGTTGAAAGTTGGCTATGGCACAAGAAGCTGTCCCATTTGAATTTCAAAATAATGAATGATCTAGTCAAAAAGGACTTAGTTAGAGGATTGCCCCTAGTAGAATTCACAAGGGATGGGCTGTGTGATGCTTGTCAGAAAGGAAAGCAAAAGAAAGTATCATTCAATAAGAAGCTTGAATCTGCAATTGATGAACCACTACAACTTCTACACATGGATCTTTTTGGACCAGTCAATGTATTGTCAATTTCAAGGAAAAGATATTGCCTAGTGATTGTAGATGATTTCTCAAAGTTTTCATGGGTTCATTTTCTTGGATCAAAGGATGAAGCTAGTGAAATCATTATCAATCATATCAAGCAAGTCAACAATCATCCTGATTTCAAAGTAAGGAATATTAGGAGTGACAATGGAACTGAGTTCAAGAATTCAACCATGAAGTTGTTCTGTGAAGAAAATGGGATCATGCATGAGTTCTCAGCTCCAAGGACTCCACAACAAAATGGTGTGGTGGAAAGGAAGAACAAATCACTAATTGAAGCTGCAAGAACAATGCTTGAAGAGTCAAAACTCCCAACAGACTTTTGGGCTGAGGCTGTTAACTGTGCATGTTACACTCAGAATATTTCTCTAATTAATCAGGCAAATGGCATGACTCCCTATCAATTGTTCAAGAGAAGAAAACCAACTTTAAACTTTCTGCATGTCTTTGGTTGTAAATGCTACATTCTAAGGAATCAATCTGATCACAAAAGAAAGTTTGATGCAAAGGCTGATGAAGGAATATTTGTTGGCTATTCTGCTGGAAAATCATATAGGGTCTACAATCTAAGAGCCAACATTGTCATGGAATCTGTGCATGTTGTGTTTGATGATAAAAAGATTGATGGACTGACAGATGAGGGACATCATGAAGGACTCAAATTTGACAACATTGAGATATATTGTGATGATAGTGAAGATGAGAATGATGAAGAAGGAACCTCGAGAAGAATACAAAATCTGCCTTTGGATAATGTACAGAATGCTGCATCCGTTGAAAGTCTTAATTCATCTTCCGTTGAAAGAAGCATTGCAGCATCCGTTGAAAGACAAAGTGCATCATCCGTTGAAGTTCATAATGAAGCATCCGTTGATCATAGTCTGTCAACGGATAATCAATTCACTTCATCAGTTGATAGAACTCCCAATTCTTTTCAAAGGATCAACAACTCAGGGGGAGTTTCAACCAATCAACATTCTATCTCACATCATGACAATACTGAGGCAACCTCATCTAGAGCTAATCTACCACCTCAAAGGAAATGGACCAATGATCACCCTTTTGAACTGATCATTGGTGATGCTACATCTAAAATGCAAACTAGAAGGGCTACTCAAGATGAATGTCTGTATAGTAGCTTTCTGTCACAGGAGGAACCTAAGAGAGTAGAAGAAGCTCTATTGGATCCAGATTGGATTTTAGCAATACAAGAGGAGCTAAACCAATTTGAGAGGAACAAAGTATGGAAGCTGGTACCCAAACCAAAGAACAAGAGTTCTATTGACACAAAATGGGTATTCAGAAACAAGATGGATGAAAATGGCATTGTTATAAGGAATAAAGCCAGATTGGTTGCTAAAGGCTTTCTCAATAAGAGGGAATAGATTTTGATGAGACATTTGCTCCAGTTGCCAGACTTGAAGCCATCAGAATCTTTCTAGCCTATGCAGCCCATGCCAATTTTAAGGTCTATCAAATGGATGTCAAGAGTGCATTTCTGAATGGGGAATTGGAGGAAGAAGTCTATGTAAGCCAACCTCCAGGATTTGAAGATCCAAATTTTCCAGACTATGTGTATTATCTGTTGAAAGCACTCTATGGACTAAAGCAAGCACCTAAAGCCTGGTATGAGACTTTGTCAAAATTTATTCTAGATAATCACTTCACAAGAGGTACAGTTGACAAAACTCTTTTCTTTAGAAATGTTAATGGCTCTACAATACTTGTTCAAATTTATGTAGATGATATTATATTTGGATCTACAGATGATAAGCTTTGTAAAAAGTTTGCTAAGCTAATGCAAAGTAAATATGAAATGAGCATGATGGGAGAGCTAACTTATTTTCTTAATTTACAAGTTAAACAAGTTAGTGGTGGAATTTTCATTAGTCAAACTAAATATATTTATGATCTTTTAAAGAAGTTTGACCTAATGGACTGTTCATTTGCAAAAACTCCCATGACCACTGCTACCAAGCTTGAATTAAACAAGGCTGAAAAGTCTATGGCATTTCAAGTTATAGAGGCATGGTTGGCTCACTTTTATATTTAACTGCTAGTAGACCTGATATAATGTTTTCTACATGTCTCTGTGCTAGATTTCAAGCTGACCCTAAAGAATCTCACTTAGTGGCTATTAAAAGAATTTTCAGATATCTCAAAGGGACTCCAAATCTAGGAATTTGGTACCCTAGAGAGTCTGGTTTTGATCTAATTGGCTACTCAGATGCAGATTATGCAGGCTGCAAAATAGACAGGAAAAGCACAACTAGCACCTGTCAATTTCTAGGGAATAAGCTTGTGTCATGGTTCAGCAAGAAGCAAAATTCCGTTTCTACATCAACAGCTGAAGCTGAGTATATTGCTGCTGGTAGTTGCTGTGCACAGATACTGTGGATGAGGAATCAACTATTTGACTATGGACTAACTATTGACAAAATTCCTATGTTCTGTGACAACACAAGTGCCATTGCCATTACTGAAAATCCAGTACAACACTCAAGAATCAAGCACATTGACATCAAGTACCACTTCATTAGGGAACATGTGATGAAAGGTACAGTGGAACTTCATTTTGTTCCAAGTGAAAAGCAGATTGTAGACATATTTACCAAGCCACTTGATGAATCAACATTCACAAGGTTAGTAAGTGAGCTAGGCATGCTTAATTATTCATAAATTTATGTCCTCTTTATAATCTTCTTTGAAGCCTGAAATGAATTTGCTGCAACAACAAAGTTGGCTTTAAGTAAAGATTATTCTATCAATGGATATTCCCTATCCGTTGAAAGCCAAAATTGTTTTATCAACGGATGTTCATTATCCGTTGAAAGACAAATACATTTCTGGTAATTTTATCCTTCAACGGATAAAAACTGTGTTAATTTTCAACGGATAACTATTTACCTCATCCGTTGAAGTATCAGATCAGTTACTTTAAATGAGTCACAACCGTTGATTCTTTTACTTACCCGTTGATACATATATATACACAGGTGTATGTATTTGTATTAAAGGCAGTTTTTAGAATTTCTACAGTTTTCTTTATTCTCAAACGGCTGTAATTTATTTAAAAGTATCACTTAATCATTTCATTTATGAGTTAATTTAACAAAGTATAAAAGCCCATTGAATTCTTATTTTCACTTTACGCTTTCTTGCAAATTTTACTCTCTTTCTCTCCCAAAACTCTCAAGTTTTTCTCTGCAACCTCTACTCACAACAATGGCACTAGTAGTCAAAATTATGTCTCAGTCTGGATTTGTTTACGAAAAGAACAATTTTGTAGCCTTGGTTGAAAAGAATGAAGCCCACTCTGATTATCACAAGATGATGGACTTCATCAAAAACTGCAAAATAAGCTATGCAATGCTGGAAGCCCCAACCATCTACTGTGAGGTAATTGAGGAGATTTGGACAACTGCAGAGTTCGACTCCACAGATATGACCATTGCTTTCTCTCTCAAAGGTAAGGATTATTGCATTAACTGTGATGATATACAATCTTGCTTTAAGTTGCCTGAGAATAATGCCATGACACCACACACTGATAAAGATGTATCTGCTATGTTAGATTCCATAGGCTATTCTTTTAATTCTGCTAGTTTAGGAAGCATTAGAAGAAAGGGCCTTAGGAAAGAATGGAGTTTTCTTGGAGATGCCTTTATCAAGGTTTTCTCTGGGAAGATTAGCAATTTTGATGCCATAACTTCATCTCTTGTTAATATGCTCTACATGCTAGTTTCTGATAGGTACTTTAATTTTAGCAACTATGTCATGCTAGAATTAGGTTCCAGGTTAGGTAACAAAGCTAATAGACCTCATAACATCTACTATGCTAGATTCTTTATGTTATTGGCTAACCATGTTGCTGAAGGTTTGGTCATAACTAATGAGAGTAAAAAGAGTCAAACACATCCCTAGTTGCATCCTCCCAAAAGGATGCAGCTATTGAAAATAGTCCCCAATCAGGGACACAGAACAAAAGAGGGAGGGACACTGAAGCCACACATTCACCTGTCAAAGCTTTTTCAAGAAGAAAGAAGGCTAAAACCCTAGTTTCCACACACGGGGCACACACTGCACATATACATCCACCTGTATCTTTACCTTCTCAAATTCAGCTTGATGTGGCTCCAGCAAATGTGGAGTCACAACCCCATTCTCTCATAATAGACACACATCAATCACCAAATTCTCCATCACCCTCTCTGGATGTGGATATGATATTCACATAAATTCCTGATTTTCCCTCTTTAAAACTCAGGGAGGAGCCCCACTCAAATCCTGGTGATCATCATCTGTTAGATGACTTGTTGGATCATCAGCCAATTCTTTCAGACTTAGTAGAAGAATCTGTGTCACCTCACTTAAAATCAATTCACACAGATTCAACAATTATGTCACTTTCAATATCTACATCTTTTCCTTCTTCAACGGATATCTCTCATCCGTTGACAAGTGGTTGTTCTTCGACGGATAAGCTTAACAGCAGTTATCCGTTGATATCATCAGTTTCCACTTCAACGGATACTCCCTATCCGTTGATGGTCTCTACCCACATAACTGATTCAATTCCAAGTGTAGAAGACATGGTTACTGTGCAATCACTTCTAGGATTGAGGGAAGGGAGTGATAATATGAGTGAGAGGCTGGGTTGCTCCCAGGCAAAAGGAGAGGTTGAGAGTCAAAACATGCATGCTATTTCTTCCAGCATGGTAAAAGTAAGTGAGGGGAGTGCCACCTTAGTAGGTGAGGGTGTGAGGGTGTGTGTGAGCCAGGGGGAGCCCCTGATGCAAGAATATAAAGAAAATGAGAGAAAGGTAGGTACAGAAGCTATAAGGGTGGATCCAGCCATTGCTAGTGAGTCAATGATTGTGGATGATGCTGACAAGGGAAGATAATTTTAGCAACATTACAAAGTTGAAATTGATAACATTTCCTTGGATGCTGACACTTTTACTCATCCTGTTTCAGCCTATCAACTGTTGGCTACTCAGGGCAATGTGGAGGCAGAGCAGACTTTGAACATTGTACACACTTCAGAATCTCTTCTAAGAGACAAAGCTGCTGTTAATAGCCTGCCTTCTCAAGCTGGTGAGCCATCTGAAGAATTTGGAGCAAATTCTAATGATGATGACTCTAATTGTTTGGATGGGAGCATGAACTTAGGGGGAGATGCAGGCCCAAGTTCTGTTCCAAATCTACCTGAATGGGCATGGGCAAAGGAATCTACACCAGGACAGTTTGGTGTAGATTTGGTCAAGCAAGTAATGACTATTCAAAAGGCTCTTCATGAGACTACATATGCTGGTACAAAGGCTATTCTTCAAGCTCATCTAGACTCTCTGCATCTCTTGCAGTTGCAGCATATCAGACATAATTTAAGTGTGGATGAACTCAAGCAGGATATTGCTGATCTGAAATTCTACAATGCTGAGAAGTTGGATTCAGTTATGCCTTATGGTACTATGCAAGATTTGTTGGTGAGATTGAGGAGAGAATCTGATGCTGACAAGAGGCTGGCCAGGTTGGAAAACAGAGTTCAAATCATTGAAGACTCTATGGTCACCATTCTTCAGAATCAACAATCTCAGACAAATCTACTAATGCAGCTGGCAAAAGCACAAGGCTTGACCCCTATCCTTGATGATAACAAAAAGGGGGAGAATAAAAGGGAAGGGGAAGGAGAGCCATCAATAACAGTTTAAATATCTAAAGTGTTAGTTCCTGCCATCACCACTTCTCCAACTCTTCAAATCAAAGGAAAGCTTGATGGAATTGATCTAATCCAGATAGCAGCAGCTGAGATGAAAGTCAAGAGCAAAGGAAGAAAATTGATGAAATGATGCAACAAATCTTTGGTTCTACAACTTCTAAATCACAATCTGTGAAGCATAGCACAAAGGTGGAGCCAATCATTATGGAGCTCAAGCCAGGTAGGAGGAATAAGGTTGGAGAGACTTCTTCCAAGAATCTGAAACCTATGGTTCTCAAGCCCAACAACAAATCTAATAAGGACTCTACAAAGAACCCTCTAAGCCTTGCTCAGCTGAAAGAAGTGGACTTTCCTCTTCCAAAGCCTGATGAAGAGAAGGTTTTGGGTGGTAATATCATGAAGCACAAGGAGACCAAGGATGTGGTTTAAAGGAGGGACATGGCTATTATCTTTAGAGAGGGAAAGAATATCTGTGTGATACAAGGACATCCCAAATTCTTAATAGCCAAGAGGGAAGAAGACAGAAGGTTGAAGGAAGAAGCTAAAAAGCTAAAGGCTGACAAAAGAGCACAAGCAAAGCTTGAAAAATAGCTAAAGTCAAGTCAAGCTGAAGATAAGAAAGAAATTGAGGACAAAAGTGAAGATGCAGGTATGGGGGACATGATTAGTGATGATGTGGAAGAAAGGAGTAAGGAAAGAAAGGAATGGCAGAAAGGGAACATAAAGAAGGCCAATGCAAAAAGAAAGATGGTAGATGAGACTGAAGAAACCCAATCAAAATCCAAACCACTACCTTCTATTCCTGAACCCATTGTGCCTGACCCCTTCATAAACATCCATGGTGAAACAATCACTCCTAAGGAGGAACCAATTGATTGGGACACCATCAAATTGCCCACCTTCTTAACCACTTCTCCACCTTCAAAGAAATAGAAAAGGAAAATCAAATCAACACCTCCTCTAACCTCAATCAAATTCACTCAGAAGCCTAAGCCTAAGCCACAAGCCTCTAAGGATGATTATGTTCACATTTGTGATATAAAGGAATTTTCAGACATTGAACTCTATCTGGATGAGCTGGAGGAAGTAAGGGGAATAGATGCCTACATACAACTTCTAGAGAGACTAGTGTTCAAATACAAAGGAAGTGGGGAAAGGACTTGGCCTCTCTACAGGATTCTGAATGAAGGCTACTCTACCTTGGTTAGAGTCTACTCAGCCATAAAAAGGGATTCTGGCTTTACCAGGATGGCCAAGACTGAGATTCTCAACAAGATTGCCAGCATAAAGAAGACTTGGTGGGAGCCCAATGCCTTGCCTAGAACATTACTCATCCAAGAAAGAGGAATTACAGTTCATAAATCACCTCATTGGTTGATGGAGTTCAGAGACAATAAAGGAGTTAGAAGATTTTTCAGACTTGAAGATCAGCTCAAGATTGCCAGTAATGAAACTCTCAAGGATATGCAATCTAAGTTGGACATCAATGAAGAAGATGAAGCTGAGTTCTACAGACAACTCCAACTCCAAATGGAGGAGAATGACAGGAGGCTAGGAAAGAAAACAAGGGGTCAAAGGAAAAGAAATTAATCTGCTCAGGTTAAAGGAGCACCCTTGGAAATAATGTAATTCATCAATTCCATCTCAGCATACACATTTTTGCAGCACTTTTGAATTTCTGCTTTATTACAGTTCATATGTTTATTACGTGTTTTGTTATCATCAAGTTAAACCCAAATTTATGCCTACAATTCTAGTAGACATAAATAGGGCGAGATTGTTAGGAATATGTGTATTAGTTTGATGATAAGTTAAACAAAACACTTAAGTAGAAATCTAGTATTTGTAGCCTCAACGGATAAGACCATCTTGGCTATCCGTTGAAGGAGTAGCTTCACTTAGAAATAAGTTTAGTATTGTAGCACATTTCAGTCTCTATATTTAAGTTGTACTTCTTAGATGTTGTGGGAAATTATCAGTCATGTTGTCTACTAGTGGATATGCAAATAGGAGGGTTAATTATAAATATTTCATGCCTTGTAATTTTGTATAAGTGAAAAAGTATCAACTGATATTAAAGACCTTCAACGGATAAGAAACAAAGCTTCAACGGATATCTCTAAAGCTTCAACAGATAAGATCCATCAACGGATAAGTGCGTCAATGGATAAAGCTTCAACTGCTAATGCATCAATGGATAAAGCTTCAACAGATAAAGCATCAACGGATGAAAGCTTCAACGGATGCTTAGTTCAATAGCAGTTGATAGTGACAATTCATAAGCTGACAGAGGCACATGGGTTGACAGAGACAAACTGGAATGTGGCAGCCTCTAGGAGGAATCAAGAAAATGCAGCATTTCCATTCTGGTGCAAAAAAGGAAGTATTCAAAGATTCACAGCCAAACCTAAATTGCATTGGATAGAGAAATGAAGAAGAAACATGTGAAGAACCTTTTAATTGTATTTTACAGTTTTGTCTTCACTTGTAAACTTGGTGATATATAAACCAAGTAGTAGCTAGTAATTAGATGTGAATTTTCCAGAACTGTTTAGAAAAATCCAGAGAGAAAATCATCTAGTTTGTACTAGGAAGCAGCTGTGATTTAATTCTTTGAATCACAGATTTTCTGAAATAACACATCTCTGATGGAACAACAAATCCACCAGAAAAGTTTTTAAGTCTGTTGTGTTCTTTACATTTGTGTTTGAATATATATATCTGTCTGCATTAGCTTAAAGCAATTCACACACACTTGCTCATTAAAACACATAGACTAGAAACTGCTCAAAACTTGAAAAAGTTTTGAGATTTACATTCAACCCCCCTTCTGTAAATCTCATTGTTAGTTCACTGGGAATAACATCTAACCTTGTCTCAACATTTTTCTGAAAACCTTTGTTATTCATAAGATAATCATTAACTAGATATAAGTTGAAAAGATGAAGTTACAAGATACTCCAATATACTTATATCCTTTCTGAATACTGCTTGAACTACCACCGTTCAATGTATAAATAGTTCATCCCATAGATTAAGCTACAAGACAAAACTTGTATAGAATCAATCTTTGAAATATCATCAAAATGAAATGAAGTTACGAATTACTTCATTTGATGAAAACATCATTTTAAAAACTCGACCCTGCCAACACTCAACAATCGTCCAGCCGTAGCCTTTCTATCGAAGGGCTCTGGGTAGTGTTACAGAAATATCCAATTGGATGATGAACTCATTATGGGAGTTTTCCGCGCCAGGAAGACCACTCACGATGATCAGTCGCAGTAGTGTAACCCCACCATTTTCTACATGTAGAGGAGAACAGTCGGATTTACTTGTCAACCGAACACTGGACTCCTAAGGAATGGACCATCTTAGCGGAACTTCCGGGCCATTTGGGCCAATAAATAAGGTTGGGCCGGCGCCACTCGACCACTTACGCCACTCCTAGTTCAGATGAAATCCATGACTTTGAAACGTAAAGCTCGTCTCCCCTTTCCCCAAGTAGGAACTTGTTGATACGACTCCACCAAGAAGTCGCATCTAGTTGGAAAGAAAAACTCACAGATATTTCCCAGGCGATGCCTGTTAATGGATTAACTTATTCCAAGAATTTTACTTCCCGAGTGTTGGGTAAGTAATCAAAAACTCTTTTATCAAAACAACAACCTTGTTGCGAATATAAGAATACATCACGGAGCCGGATCCCTCAGATTTTTGAGCGAGTATTTAAATCCCCTTCGAAAGGAAGATCTTAAATTTGAAAACGAGTTTTGGGATCCGCTCTAACTTTTAAAATCATTTTGAAGACTCGAAAATATTTTTAAGAATGTTTGGAGTAATGCTGATTTAATAAAATAAATCAGCCCGATATATTAGAAAATATCTGAATATCATTATTTAAATAATATTCCCATAAGGATAATCCTTATAAAAATAACCGAAGTAGAAGTTTTAAAACTCATACTTGAAATGAATAATAAATAACCAATGATTTACTTATACGAAAGTATAATCTTTATTTGAATAATCTTTATTAAGTTTGATTATCGAAACATTATTCTTTAATAAAATAAAGAATATTATTTAATAAATAAGCGGAGTCATAAATCCTCAAATGAATATTCAAAATAATATTCATTAAATAAAATAAACGGAGTCTTAAGTCCTCGAATGAATATTCAAAATAATATTCATTAAATAAACTAAACGGAGTCATAAGTCCTTGAATGAATATTCAAACTAATATTCATTAATTAAAATAAAGTTATCGAATAAACCTTATTCGATTAATGGTTTTGAAAACTATTCATATATATATATATAAATATATATATATATATATATTATACTCAGGAACATCGACTCCCAGTTTAGAAAAATGTTCACCTTTGGGTCCCCTATACTAAGGGTATACGCAATTACTGCTTATCTCTAGCATATGTATTATGCAACTTATAAGCATTTGAATCAACAATTAGATAACAAGATTATGAAACAAACATGCATATATACCATATCAGCATGCTCCAATATATTGCAGGGTTTGCTAATAACAATCATGCATCTATCACAGGATATTGCATGTACATATATTTACATCACAACAACAGTATAACGAGTAGAAAACTTGCCTGAGTGTTCCGGGGTGGACTTAAGCTTAGAGTGGGTCCGGTAACCTATGAACAACAACATAAGCCGGAATTAAACCACAGTCGCTTAAGAAACTAGACTTTAACCATTTAGAGCCCTAACGTTCGCTTTCGCGCTTAACGATTCACTTAAGTCGCTCGAGTACCCTCGGCTCCACCATTTTTAATAAATTAACAATTAAGAGTTTTAAGGCGATTCTTTCGTGAGTACCTTACCAACTGCCTAATCCACTTAACATAATTGTTTCATATCCCAATTAGTCATTTAAAGTCCTTAACCAAGGTTTCAAAGTAAGGCGAGGGGTAATGGTTCGGTCGCGAAGCGCCGTTACTTAAAACGGCCGTTTCTCCTAAACCGTACATCGGATTCAAACGAACCACATATCAAAACGAAGCTCGTAACATGAAATATCTAATCATGTTAATGGTCAGAACCTAAAAGTGAGTTCATGGGTCCTGATGTTAAGAACAAAAATAGTCTAAAGTAAATCGGGCATTACGACGGCTATGTTTACGCGATTACCAAATTTTATCCTACTCCAAATCAATCCACAATCAACCACAATTCAACCATACAACCAAAATCCATCCTTACATTACTAAAATAGCCCCAACACCTCAAGTTCTCCAATTTATATTATTCTCAAACATGAACTAAAACTATTCTTAAGTTCATTAACTAATAACCAAGATTTACAACTCCAAAAACATCACAAAACCAACTAATCTCTACATATTGAATCACCATACTTCTCATGAACTATCCTACTCATAATAAGCTCTTAATATTCAATAACAATGCTAGGTTAAGAGATTATACCTTCCTTGGTGAGTAAGAGTAACTAAGGAGCTTGGAATCACCCTTGAAAGTCCTTACCAAAGCTTAATCTAACCAAAAACACAAGATCAAACAATTTAAATTTCTTGAAAACACTATTCACTCTCTTCTTAAATGATTTATTGAAAGAGATTGTGAAGGAATTTGGAGCTTAAACTCCTAGGATAGCCATAACTAATCATAAGGAACCTTGGATAATTACCTTGCAATTTAATAATGGTTGGATCTTGCATTTTGAAATTTTCCTCTTTGAAAAACAAGAAAAGCCGAGAGCTTCTCTTGAATAATGAGAGTCAACTTTGTTTTTGTGTTTTTTTTGATTTGTTTGGCTTGGTTGATCCACTTTTGTTTTGATTTATTACCTTTTAACCATGGTGAATTTTGTGTGGTTTATAATCAACCAACCTTCCTTCCTTTTTGGTCATGCTTAGGTCATCATTCTTATGTCATCTTCACATGCTTGTCCTCTTCTTATTGGTTTGATGACATCATCCTCACTAACCTCTTTGATTAGCTCCTAATTACTTGGCTAATGACCGCTGATCTGTTATACGGTTCGCTTAACTTTCGTTTTCGTTTATCATTTGAGGGATCATACCCGGGATCTTACTACTTGGGTTCCCTTAACCTTTCTCAATACATTATATTCCTTTTATGATCCTTTCTTATAATCCTTGAATTTAAATCCTTTTTATCCTGTTCCCTTATACTCAATTCTTTCGGTATCTGGTGGATTCTCGGGAAAAATCAAAGTGTTTCGAATTTGGATTCTGACGATCTTTACATACACTTATATACATATAGAGTACTAATAAGATCTCAGAATAACAATAAAAGAACCTCTACAAAGTGTGGCATGAAAAGTTTTCTTATTCAACATAATCAGCAAAATCACTATTTATAAGGGTTACAAAAAGTCCAAAATTTTTGGGGTTATTACATTGTACGTGCAGCTTCAATGAGAGTTCTATTCTTCCTTTCAACAACTCCATTTTGCTGTGGAGTTCCAGGAGCAGAAAATTCCTGCTTGATTCCTTGGTTTTTGCAGAACTCTTCCATTATCAAATTCTTGAACTCGGTACCATTATCACTCCTTATTATTTTCACCGAGTCCTTGACCAATTTATCCAGTTGCTTGACATGATCAATCAAGACAGATGCAGTTTCACTTTTTGTGTGCAAGAAATACACCCATGTGTATCTGGTGAACTCATCCACTAAGACCATAGCATATTTCTTCTTTACAATAGACATGACATTTACTGGACTAAATAGATCAACATGTAGTAGGTGATAAGGCTCAAGAATTGATGACTCAGTCTTGCTCTTGAATGAAGATTTCCTTTGTTTGGCCTTCTGACAAGAATCACAAAGACCATCAGGAGCAAATACTGACTTTGGCAGTCCTCTCACAAGATCTTTCTTGACCAACTCATTTATATTGTTGAAATTTAAATGAGAGAGTTTCTTGTG
This sequence comes from Apium graveolens, assembly GCF_009905375.1. Classification (NCBI taxonomy): domain Eukaryota; kingdom Viridiplantae; phylum Streptophyta; class Magnoliopsida; order Apiales; family Apiaceae; genus Apium; species Apium graveolens. Next base: position 180,559,244 of record NC_133653.1, read on the forward strand.
CCAATTCCAGCTTTCTTCAATTGATGCTCTACTCATCATACATATTGCAGAACCATCAGTATTTGTTGAAAGCTTGGCTTCATAAAATGTTACCACGCCTGTATCCTTTCAGAACAGCTTTGCCTGTAGATTTACTTACAACTTCACAGTGTTCTTCAAAGAAATCCACATGATAACCTCTGTCACAAATTTGACTAACACTCAGTAGATTGTGTTTAAGTCCTGAGACCAAAGCTACTTCTTTGATGATGACATTCCCAATATTGATATTGCCATATCCCAATGTTTTTCCAGTGTTTCCATCTCCATAAGAAACACTTGGGCCAGCCTTCTCCACAAAGTCTGATAGCAGGGCTTTATTTCCAGTCATATGTCCTGAACATCCACTGTCCAGAACTAGGATGTTTTTCCTGTTGCCCAGCAATCACAAAGACCACTAATGATTAGTTTTAAGGACCCAAACATGCTTGGATCCTTTGGCCTTATTAAGTCTGTTAACATTTGCAGCGGATTTAGCATCAGAGTTTATGTTAACATTTTTCTTATAAGAATTTATACTATCAGACTTCGAATCAGAACTTACACTAGAAGGAACAATGGTAACTTTCTTTAAAGAAGGTTTTATTTGATAATAATCATAGTACAGACTATGATATTCCTTACAAGTATAAATGGAATGCCATAAACTACCACAATGAAAATAAGGATTTTGTGGCTTATATCTAACAGACTGACTCTTAACTCCTGACTTTGAAGGTAAGGAGTTTATGTTCTTATTCTTCCTGCAAAAAGAAGCCAGATGGTTAGAACTTCCACAGTTATGACACGTTTTCCTAGGAGCTTCAGGAACAGGCTTATAATCATTGCTTTTATTCACACTTTCCTTTCCATTCCTATTTTTCCTAGGTGATTTTACCTTGTTTGCATTCTTAACATCTTTCAGCTTATGCTTAAGCTGCTTCTTCGTCATTAAGCCTATGTTTACTTCAGTTGTCTTTTCCTGTTTTAATTTGTCAGAAGTTAATTCCTTTTTAACTTTTGATTTCTCATTATCAGACTTTACAGTTACAAACTTAACAGGCTTTAGCTTAGATTTTTGTTTAACACCTATAGGCTTAACATATGCAGTTCCTTTATCATTCTTATCCTCTCCATAACCTAAGCCCTCTTTCCAGTTTTCACTACTTAATAAATTCTGAGTTGTTCTGCCAGAGTTAGTCCAAGTCTTGATAATCTCTCTTTCTTTTTTTAACTCAACTTTTAGAGATTCATTCATTTTAAGCACTTCATCCCTAACATAGAAAACATCATCTCTATCTTTCTGAGTTTGATGGAACATGACTAACTCTTTTTCTAAATAATCATTCCTCTTTTTGCAAGCAAGATTTTCAGAAGTTAATCTTTCACATGTTAAACTTTGATCTCTATAACTAATGAACATGGTTTTAAGATATCTTCTCAACTCATTAATATCATCAGTATGAAAAGCATAAGTAGTTTGAGGTACCTTTAATTCAGCAGTTTTAGAGTTGCTTTCAGCACTTGCCTTATCAGCATTTACCATACTTTCAGAATCTGAGGAGTCTGTCCAGCTTTTCTTCTTTGTGATAAGAGCCTTGCCTTTGTCACTCTTCACTTTCTTGCAATCAGGAGATATGTGGCCTTTCTCACCACAGTTGTAGCATTTGACATTTGTATAATCTCCTCTGTCAGAATTTCCTCCTCTTTCTTCAGATTTTCTGAAATTCTTCTTATCAGACTTTCATAAGAGCACACAGCTTCATCATCTCTTCCATAAGAGCACACAGCTTCATCATCTCTTTATCAGCATCCGTCTCAGGCAAGCTTTCAGATTCTGAGTCATCATCAATTTCAGAACTTGATGACTCAGTATCAGACTTTGTGAAGAGAGATTTACCCTTGTCTTTCCTTGAGGTAGCTGCCTTGGGGGATTCTTCTTCAGCCTTAAGAGCAACTGTCCTTGACTTTCCTCCTTTCCTCTTGCTTCTTTGTTCCATCTCAAGTTCATGAGTCTTGAGCATTCCATAGATTTCATCAAGATTATAGTTGTCTCTTATTGTTCTTGCCTTCAAATCCCAGCATTCAGGAAGAGCTAACAGGAATGTAAGATTTGAATCTTCAAGATCATACTCCTTATTAACCAGTGACAAATCATTCAAGAGTTTGACAAATCTATCATATAAATCAGTCAATGACTCATTAGCCTTTGAGTCAAAGTGTTCATACTCTTGAGTGAGTATTGTCTTCCTGTTTTTCTTGATCGTGTCCGTTCCCTGACATCTTGTTTCCAAAGCATCCCATATCTCCTTTGCAGTCTTGCAGTTTATTACCCTATTTGACATTACATTATCAATAGCACTATGCAGTAAGTGTCGTACATTAGCATCCTTAGCAATTGATGCGATATCTTCAGCAGTGTAATCACTCTTCTCCTTTGGTACAGACTTTGCTGCTTCACCTGCAATTGCAACAGCGAGCTTGGTTGGTTTGTGAGGCCCTTCCTTGATTCTATCAAGATATTCTGGATCTGTAGCTTCCAGAAACATGGTCATCCCCACCTTCCATATGGCATATTCAGGTGGTCTCAATATGGGAACTCTAATAGTCTCATATCGGCTTTGAACTTGTGTCTTTGGAGGTTCTTTAGTTTTGGTGGGCTTAGTTGGAGTTTCTGTTTCAGACATGATTGTGTTTGGATCTTAAACTGTTTGTGCGTTAACAGATAGGCTCTGATACCACTTGTTAGGTCACACACACACTGTAGAGGGGGTGAATACAGTGTATAGTACAATCAAATCGAACTTTAATAACTCAAGTAACAGAAAACAAACTTTATTGAAACAATAAACTCTGTTACAGTATGGAATTGTTCTCTCTCAGTGATGAACAAATATCACGAGAGCTGCTAGGGTTACAATGAATAATCTTCTCGATTGTGATAACACTTATAGTGTAAACCCTATGTCTGTGTTTATATACTACACAGTTACAAGATAATTGCTAATTGATATGGAATATAATTCTGCTTCCTAAAATATATCAATCAGATATCTTCTCTTCCAAGTATTCTATTCTTCATAGAATTCCTTCTTCATGCATATCTCTTCTTATATTTGTCTCGATCTTCTTTCCTTTAACCAGCTGACTTCCTTATCTGAACGTCCTTCAGTACTTAACTTCTGATATCCATCTTCTGATGATTATCTCCTGATAATATAAGTACTGATATCCTTAAGTCCTGACTTCCAGTAAGTACTGATTTATCATGTTTAAGTAAGATCTGAAAACTAAACATAAATCACATTAGCCATGACATTATAAAATATATCTAACAGTTCAATAAAATTGTTGCTTTAAATAGAACTGCTAAACTGAATGTGCATACATCTTATAGAGTTAAAACTACTAAGACAAATCATGATGGAGCCATTCCTAATGGATCAATTCTTGACAGGAAATCTTCTGCTGCAAAAACACATAAGATGTCAAAAAGGACCCAACAAGTGTGGGTTCTTAAAAATGCTAACTGATTTCCATATTTATGATTACAGGGAAACAAGAAAAATGTGTTTGTACTGAACAGTGGTTATTCTGCGCATATGACTGTAACTAAATCCCTGTTATTAGAATATGATGAGAAGGTTGGCCCAATGGTTTCCTATGGTGATGGAAATGTAGGAAAAAAACTGGGATATAGCTCTGATAGATGGACTGAAGCATAATCTGTTGAGTATCAGTCAAATTACTGATAGAGGTTTCTATGTTGTGTTACTCACTGTGAAGTTGTTCATAAGATCACAAAAAAGATTGTTTTCAAAACCTATAGACATGGAAACATCTATGAAGACAAATTTTATGTAGATACTGATGGTCCTAAAACTTTTTTGGTAAACAAGGCATCGGTTGATAGAAGTTGGAAAATAAAACACTCATGAAAGAGGTTGTAATTGCAGACAAAACGCTTAAGTCAGTAAAAGAGGTAAATCCTGATAATCCACAGGTTGAGGGGGAGCAATATCAACTATTTATATTGAATAATTTTAGGGTTTAAAAATTAGTAAAATTTATTTATATTGAATAATAAATTGATTTATCTATATTTAATTGATATTAAATAGACCGTTAGTCCGATTCGTGCGAAACGAAAGCCCTTTGACTCAGAAAAATGAATTCTTTTCATTAAAAATAATATTAAAACCTAATTTCTTCTAGAAATTAGTTGACTTTGTTATTCACTTGATTATCAATTGAATTGCGTGCCGAGACGAGTCCCAAAAATTCTGAAAAATAAGAAACGAGTCAGATAATGATCAATTGAGCGATCAGCGAGTCGATTTTGATTCTAAAAATTATTTTAACTATAAAAATGATTATGTGCTTATATGCTTATGTGTATTATGTGCCTAATCGAGTCTTACTTATTAATATATAATATACGAGTCATTCATAAGCGCATGGGTAGACAATAGGAATGATGTGAAATTGGTTCAAAACGCAATTGAAGTACAAAATGACTAAACCAATCTATTTCTCTAACAAAAGCTAAGCCAACAAGGCAGGTTGAGTCGGTGATAGACAAGGTGACATAATTGCAGTGAGTCACGCAGAAGGCAAGTTTTTACCCTATTATAATTTCAGAATAGTGATATTTCATCAGATTCTTATCACGCTTGCACTCTTTTGATTCCCTTGTTCATATTTCATTTCGATTTTTGATTTCTCCTTTTTATTTGAATTCATTGTTCATATTTCAATTGTTACTCATAAATATTGATATATTCTGGTGATTAGAATATATCAAAGCATGCCGATTATTCTGGTTTCTACTCCATGGACTGGATAGTGATACTTTTTGGGATTAAGTTTACTTAATCCTAAGGACCGGGACATAACCGGATCCTTGAGATGGGTCGTAGTGCTTGGGTGCCCGACGGGATCTATATAGTGGGATATAGATCTGCACTGTATCCTGGCTGATCAGCAGGGTATAGATGCGAACTTGTGTCCAGTTTAGTTCATTTGTACTCGCCAGTAATGGCCTTCTTTCTATTCTCGCGGGGTTATATCTTTGCAGATATACCCAGCTTACCGATTCATTTATACTGCTTTAACACTGTTTATATTTTGTGGACTTGTTGATCAATTTTTGGCTCACCCTTTTTATTTTATTCACCTTATTATTTTCAGTTAAGAAGGAATATGAAACCCATCAGGACTAGAGTGGTAAAGAAGCGGGTCAAGCCTTGGGATCCTCTCATACCCAAGGTGTTGATCCCAATTCAGGAAGAAAGCTTTGAGTTGCCTGAACATGTGGAGTGTAGATAGTTAGTGTGTGTGTTTGAATAAAAGATGAAATTAGTTTAAAACTGGTTAGATAATGGTTTGTAATAAAGAGAGTTTGTAAGATTTTGAATTTGGTTTGTAATATAGTAGTTAGTGGTTCTTGTTTTCGTACTTCAACCTAAAAAGATCCTGGTTAGTATTAAAGGGGTTTAGATTCATTTCTTTATTATTTGTTAATCAGATTGTACAGGTTTGGTTATTAGCTAGTAACCCCCAGACTTATACCCCGGGTCTGGAGGGCGTTACAGGTTTGGCATCAGAGCTGTAGGTTTGGTCCCTGAAAACAAGAACATTAGGATTAAGATAAGATAGGAAGATCACATAGGATAGGAATAGTCAAATAGGAAGAATAATGTTAGGACTTAAATAAGATTAGGATAGGAAGGTATTAGTTATAGGAATGATTTAGTGACCTTTCTTCTTTCTTTGGTATATTATCAGATGGCATCGTTAGGTTATTCGGCTTCTTCTGAGAGGACAGTTACCGGGCCAGTCGCACTAGTTGTGCCACCAGTATCTGAGTTCATGTTTCCTCCTCTTCCACCTCCACCACCATTGCCACAGGAGCCAGCACCCCCAGTGCAGGGGATAGTCCATGACCCTATAGAGATGTTTGATCCATTGGAGTTCTTTGAGCCGATGATCCCACTTCCACTTCCAGTAGAGCATCAGTTTATACTGGGGATTGAGCCAGAGCTTCCACCACCACCAGTGTTACCTCAGATACCAGTACATGCCCCAGAGCCAGATGTATTTCAGATGATCCCAGTTGAGGGGATGGGTGAGCATGATATGGATTTAAAGTTGGGGTTACCACAGCAGGGTGCAGGGATGCCGAAGGTTCCATCACAGGAGTTAGTACTACAAGTCAAACTAACTACAGTTGGGGTATGTACTCATGGTACCATACCATGAGTACATGGTTAAAAGAGAGGACGTTGAGTACTGGAGAGCTCAGTGTAGAGAGATTATGCATTTATTTGATCAGAGAGACTGAGGACCGTTAGCCGCCTTAAAGCCAGATTATATGATAAGGCAGAGGTTACAGTCTGCTTTGATGAGTGCTACATGGGAGCTGGATGATTTGACACATGAGGGACCGCCTTCTTTTGCAAAGTTTTACAGGATTTTCCGTTTAGCGCAGACATTGGTTCAGATACTTAGAGATGAGCTGAGGCGTATTCCGCCAGGGTTCTGAGATGTTGACTTCAGAGGACAGATTTACATAGATGCAACCTAGTATGATATAGTGAGTAGTGTGTATGTGGGTAGTAGTAGTTTGACTTATAGTAGTTAGTTTGACTTGTAGTAATTAGTTTGACTTGTAGCCGCAGCCATGACCAACAGAGCGAGACTTTTTGTACCAAGCACTTACACCTGAGGCTGGTGTCATATATAAAATGAACTTTTCAAATTTCTTTTATTTAATTTCAGTCTTTATAATTTTATAGCATTTACCTTTACTTTATTGTTTTACAGCTTTTCGTACTTTAAATTATGTTGAAAAAAAAGAGAACAAACATTTTATTTAACTGTTTACATTTCCTATTTTTATATTAAGCAAAATATTTTTCTTTTTCCGAACTATTATCTAAATTTTGTTAATAACATGATAAATTGCTTTCTTACTTACTGTCAATTGTTTAATAAACTGTTAAAAAGACATCACTTGTTTTATTATCAGCAAATGGCACCCAAGAGAAAGACTAGGACTGAGACTTCCAACAGCAATTCTGAAGAACAGACCAATGATACCATGAACCAAATGTTCCATCTGATATAAAAATAGATGGTAATGATACAGTAACAGATGCAGCAACAGCAACAGCAACAGCAGATTCAACAGCAAATGTTACAACAACCACCTCGTCCTGAGCCCCAGATTCCACCAGCTATACCTATTGTTACTTTCAAACAGTTTCAGTCGGTTAAACCTCCAGAGTATGATGGGTCAGCAGATCCTCTTAAGGCTACCACTTGGTTGAAGGAAATAGAGAACACATTTGCGCTAGTAAATATAGGTGAAGACCAAAAGACTGACTTTGTTAGTTATTTGTTAAAAGGAGAAGCAAATTATTGGTGGGAATCTAAGAAGGATTTAGAAGGTGAAGATGTCATTGTATGTGATAGGTTTAAAGAGTTGTTCTTAGAGAAACATTTTCCTCGCTATGTGAGAAATTAAATGCAGATTAAGTTTTTGGAATTGAAGCAGAGAAGTATGTCCGTGACAAAATATGAGGCCAAATTTACTGAATTGGCTAGGTTTGTTCCAGAACAAGTTGATACTGAAGAAAAATGAGTGATTACGACCGTGGATCCGTGGGCAAGTTGCAGTTTTTGAGTTAACGACGTATACCGCCGTGGTCTGGAAAGCCTTGATTATCGAAGGGGAAAGCGAAAGATCTCAAAAGGAAAGAGGACAAGAAAGTTTCTAAGACCGTTCCAGCAGGAAGCCGGGATTTCAAGCCCGGACAAACTTGAATTTCAAAAGAATAGGACAAGGTATCCAAAAAACAGGTAATCGTTTCCAAGCCCCCAGTCAGCAGGGAATTGTTAGAGTCCCAGTACCGTACTATAGAACTTGTGGGCGAAAACACACGGGCGTTTGTATCAAATCGGATGTGACATGTTTCAAATGTAAGCAGAAAGGGCATTATTCTAACGAATGTCCAACGGGAAAAACAGCATAAATTACTTGCTTCTAGTGTGGAAAGAAAGGGCATATCGCTAGGAATTGTAAAGGACCAGCAATGGTAGCTAGTATTCCGAAAGTGTTGACATTACCTCCTCCACCGCCGCCTAATCAACCCAGAGCAAGGACTTTCAACATGACAAAGAAAGAAACAGTATAGAGTCTTAGTGTAATTGCAGGTACGCTCTTCGTGAATTCCATAAATTCAAAAGTATTAATTGATTCCGGAGCTACTCGTTTATTTATTTATGAAAAATTCCTTGATAAGTTACATTGTAAAATTGAATGGTTGGGCGAGACGTTAATTATAAAATTAGCGAATGACGACCAACTTCCAGTAGACCGAGTATGTCCTGCGTGCGATATAGAATTAACCGTACATCATTTCTCCATAGACTTGATTCCTTTTAAGTTAGGAGAGTTTGACGTCATTTTGGGAATGGATTGGTTAGCTTGTCATAATGCTCAGATCGATTGTGCGAACAAGAAAGTAAAATTACGAACTGCGGAAAATGCAACGGTAATATTCAAAGGCGAAAAATAGCGAAAGAAATTTCTGACAGTAATGCAGACCAAACGATTGCTTCGACAGGGATGTAAGATGTATATAGCCCACGTGTTAGATACTGAGAAGGGAAGTCCCAAAATAGAAGACATTTCAGCTGTATGTGAATTTCCTGACGTCTTTCCAGACGAGCTTTCAGGGTTACCGCCAGATCGAGAAATTGAATTTATGATTGATTTAGCGCCAGGTACAGAACCAGTTTCGAAAGCTCCATATCAAATGGCTCCAGTCGAAATGAAGGAATTGTCAACGCAATTGCAAGATCTTCTAGACCGAGGCATCATAAGACTCAGTGTATCTCTATGGGGCACACCAGTATTGTTCATAAAGAAGAAAGATGGCAGCATGCGATTATGCATTGACTATCGAGAATTGAATAAGCTCACTATCAAGAATAAATATCTTTTACCGAGAATCAATTATTTGTTCGATCAGCTAAAATGAGCTGCATGGTTTTCGAAGATAGATTTGCGATTGGGCTATCATCAATTAAAGATTAAAGCTGAAGATATTCCCAAGACTGCATTCCGTACTAGATATGGACATTATGAGTTTCTTGTAATGACATTCGGTTTGACCAACGCGCCAGCAACATTCATGGATATGGTGAACAGGGTATTCAAAAGGTACTTGGATAAATTCGTGATTGTATTTATCGACGATATTTTGATTTACTCAAAGACGGAAGAAGTGCATGCTGAGCACTTGAGGATAGCTTTGAAAATTTTAAGAAAAGAGCGACTGTACGCGAAAATCTTGAAATGTGAATTTTGGTTGAAGGAAGTATAATTTCTAGGGCACATCATCAATAGAGAAGGCATTCAAGTCGATCTAGCGAAGATTGAAGCTGTGTTGAGTTGGGAAAGGCCAAAGACACCGACAGATGTTCAAAGTTTCTTGGGATTGGCAGGATACTATAGAAGATTTGTCAAAGATTTTGCAAAAATAGCAACGCCATTAAACAAGTTAACTCGAAAAAGTGAAAAGTTCGTATGGGATGACAAATTTGAAGGAAGTTTCCAAGAGCTGAAGAATCGGTTAATAACTGCACCGGTACTCGTATTTCCAGAAGAGTATGGAAATTTTGTCATTTATAGTGATGCTTCATACCGCGAATTAGGATGTGTACTGATGCAACACGGTAACGTCATTGCATATGCTTCGAGACAGCTAAAACCTCATGAACAAAAGTATCCTATGCATGATTTGGAATTAGCAGCGATCGTATTTGCGTTAAAACTTTGGAGACACTATCTCTACGGTGAGAAATGCGAAATCTACACGGATCATAAAAGTCTGAAGTATATCTTTACGCAGAAGGAACTGAATATGAGACAATGCCGATGGCTGGAATTGATTAAAGATTACGATGTTACGATCAGTTATCATCCAGGGAAAGCGAATGTTGTGGCAGATGCGCTAAACCGGAAAGAAAGATTGAATCTGTTAACTTCATGTGAAGAATTAGCCAAGGAATTTGACAAGTTGGAAATCGAAATTCGTGTTTCCAATGAATCTACTGAAGCTATCTACGCTATGAGTTTTCAACCGGAACTATTAAAAAAGATTCACCGTTGTCAAGAAGAAGTGATGAGTCAAGATGACAACTTAACAGGAGAAGAAATTACAACTCAGAAGGATAACGAAGGAATCCTACACTTTGCATCAAGAATCTGGATCCCCAACGTGGCGGAACTGAAAGAAGAAATATTGCGAGATGCGCACAGTTCGAAGTATTCCATTCATCCAGGAAGTATAAAAATGTACCGTGATCTGAAGGAAATCTTTTGGTGACCAAATATGAAGAAAGAGATAGCTGAATGGGTAAGTAAATGCTACACATGCTAGCGAGTTAAAGCGGAACATTAACGTCCGAGCGGATTATTGCAACCATTAGATATTCCAGAATAGAAATGGGAACATCTAGCGATGGATTTTGTGGTAGGACTTCCAAGAACTAAAGCAAATCATGATGCGATATGGATAATCATTGACAGACTAACAAAGTCGGCACATTTTCTACCAATTAATGAAAGATTTTTGCTTGACAAGCTAGTGCACTTGTATCTCAAGGAAATTGTGATGCGACATGGAGTTCCAATATCTATCATGTTTGATCGAGATCCCCGATTCAATTTAAGATTTTGGAGATAATTTCAAGAATGTCTTGGAACTAAATTAAACATGAGTACAAAGAACTATCCAAATAATTGAAGACATGCTACGAGTTTGTGCGATTGATTTCGAAGGCAGTTGGGATGAGCATTTACCTTTGGTTGAATTTTCTTACAACAACAGCTATCATGCAAGCATTGGAATGCCACTGTACGAAGCGTTATATGGAAGAAAATGCAGATCACCAGTATATTGGGATGAAGTTGGAGAACGCAAGATTTTGTGTTAGATATATTTGATAATGTCATGTCTAATATGATTTGTGTTTAGTTTTCAGATCTTACTTAAACAGGACAAATCAGTACTTAACTGGATATCAGCACTTATACTGAAGACAGAACTTAAGTTATCAGTACTTAAGGTTCAGGAGATATTTATCAGGAGATAATATCAGGACTTAAAGGAAACTTTCAGATAAGGAAGACGGCTGATTGAAAGGAAAGAAGATCAAGACAAACGCAAGAAGAGATATGCATGAAGAAGGAATTCTATGAAGAATAGAATACTTGGAAGAAAAGATAACTGATTGATATATTTTAGGAATCAGAATTATATTCCATATCAATTAGCGATTATCTTGTAACTGTGTAGTATATAAACACATACATAGGGTTTACCCTATATGTGTTATCATTATCGAGAATAATATTCATTGTAACCCTAGCAGCTCTCGTGATATTTTGCTCATCACTGAGAGATGACAGTTCTATATTGTAAAAGAGTTTAATAAAGTTGTTTTCTGTTACTTGTGTTCTTTGAATTCGATTTGATTGTGCTATACACTGTATTTAACCCCCCTTCTACAGTGTGTGTGACCTAACAAGTGGTATCAGAGCCTATCTGTTAACACACAAACAATTTAAGATCCAAAAACAATCATGTCTGAAGCAGAAACTCCAACCAAGCCCATCAAAACTGAGGAACCTCCAAAGACTCAAATCCATAGTCGATATGAGGCTATTAGAGTTTCCATACTGAAACCATCTGAATATCCCATATGGAAGGTGAGGATGACTATATTTCTGGAAGCTACAGATCCAGAATATCTTGACAGAATCAATGAAGGACCTCACAAGCCAACCAAACTCGCAGTTACAGTTGCAGGTGAAGCAGAAAAATATGTACCAAAGGAGAAGAGTGATTACACTGTTGAAGATATCGCATCAATTGCTAAGGATGCTAAGGTACAATACTTGATGCATAGTGCCATTGATAATGTAATGTCAAACAGGGTAATTAACTGCAAGACTGCAAAGGAGATATGGGATGCCTTGGAGACAAGATGCCAGAGAACTGATTCGATTAAGAAGAAAAGGAAGACTATACTCACTCAAGAGTATGAACACTTTGACTCAAAGCCTAATGAGTCATTGACTGATTTATATGACAGATTTGTCAAACTCTTGAATGATTTGTCACTAGTTGATAAGGAGTATGATCTTGAAGATTCAAACCTTAAATTCCTGTTAGCTCTTCCTGAAAGTTGGGATTTGAAGGCCACAATTATAAGAGACAACTATAATCTTGAAGAAATAACTCTTGATGAAATTTATGGGATGCTCAAGATTCATGAACTTGAGATGGAACAAAGAAGCAAGAGGAAAGTAGGAAAGTCAAGGACAGTTGCTCTTAAGGCTGAGGAAGAATCCCCCAAAGCAGCTACCTCAAGGAAAGGCAAGGAAAATGCGCTCATCACAAAGTCTGATACTAAGTCATCAAGTTCTGATAGTGATGATGACTCAAAAACTGAAAGCTTGCCTGAGATGGATGCTGATGAAGAGATGATGAAGCTGTGTGCTCTTATGGTGAAAGGAATCACAAGGATTGCATACAGAAAATTCAGGAAGGGAAAGAAATTTTCCAGGAAAGGTGCAAGTTCTGATAAGAAGAGTTTCAGAAAATCTGAAGGCAAAGGAGGGAAGTCTGACAGAGGAGATTACACAAATATCAAATGCTACAACTGTGGTGAGAAAGGCCACATATCTCCTGATTGCAAGAAAGTGAAGAGTGACAAAGGCAAGGCTCTTGTCACAAAGAAGAAAAGCTGGACAGACACTTCAGATTCTGAAAGTGAGGTGAACTATGCCTTGATGGCAAATGCTGATAGCAGTTCTAAAGCTGCTGAGTTAAAGGTACCTCAAACTACTTATGCCTTTCATACTGATGATATTAATGAGTTGAGAAGATATCTTAAAACCATGTTCATTAGTTATAGAGATCAAAATTTAACATGTGAAAGATTAACTTCTGAAAATCTTTCCTGTAAAAAGAGGAATGATTATTTGGAAAAAGAGTTAGTCATGTTCCATCAAACTCAGAAAGATAGAGATGATGCTTTCTATGTTAGGGATGAAGTACTTAAAATGAATGAATCTCTAAAAACTTAGTTAGAAAAGGAAAGAGAGATTATTAGGACTTGGACTAACTCTGGCAGCACAACTCAGAATTTGTTAAGTAGTGGAAACTGGAAAGAGGGCTTAGGTTATGGAGATGATAAGAATGATAAAAGAACTGTAGAAATTAAGCCTATAGTTGTTAAACAAAAGCCAAAGGTAAAACCTGTTAAGTTTGTAGCTGTAAAGTCTGATACTGAGAAATCAGAAGTTAAAGAGGAATTAACTTCTGACAAACTAAAACAGGAAAAGCCAACTGAAGTTAACGTAGGCTTAATGATAAAGAAGCAGCTTAAGCATAAGCTAAAAGATGTTAAGAATATAAACAAGGTAAAGTCACCTAGGAAAAATAGGAATGGAAAGGAAGGTGTGAATAAAAGTAATGATTATAAGCCTGTTCATAATGCTCCTAGAAAAATATGTCATAACTGTGGAAGTTCTAACCATTTAGCTTCTTTTTGCAGGAAGAATAAGAACATAAACTCCTTACCTTCAAAGTCAGGAGTTAAGAGTCAGTCTGTTAGATATAGGCCACAAAATCCTTTCTTTCATTGTGGTAGTATATGGCATTCCATTTATACTTGTAAGGAATATCATAGTTTGTACTATGATTATTATCAAATAAAACCTTCTTTAAAGAAAGTTAGCATTATTCCTTCTAGTGTAAGTTCTGATACAAAATCTGATAGTGTAAATGCTGATAAGAAAAATGTTAACATAAACTTTGATGCTAAATCCGCTGCAAATGTTAACAAACTTAATAAGGCCAAAGGATCCAAGCTAGTTTGGGTCCTTAAAACTAATCATTAGTGGTCTTTGTGATTGCAGGGCAACAGGAAAAACATCCTAGTTCTGGACAGTGGATGCTCAGGACATATGACTGGAAATAAAGCCCTGCTATCAGACTTTGTGGAGAAAGCTGGCCCAAGTCTTTCTTATGGAGATGGCAACATTGGAAAAACACTGGGATATGGCAATATCAATCTTGGGAATGTCATCATTAAAGAAGTAGCTCTGGTCTCAGGACTTAAACACAATCTGCTGAGTGTTAGTCAAATCTGTGATAGAGGTTATCATGTGGATTTCTTTGAAGAACACTGTGAAGTTGTAAGCAAATCTACAGGCAAAGTTGTTCAAAAAGGATACAGGCATGGTAACATTTATGAAGCCAAGCTTTCAACAAGTACTGAAGGTTCTGCAATCTGTCTGTCAAGTAGAGCATTAATTGAAGAAAGCTGGAATTGGCACAAGAAACTCTCTCATTTAAATTTTAACAATATAAATGAACTAGTCAAGAAAGATCTTGTGAGATGACTGCCAAAATCAGTATTTGCTCCTGATGGCCTTTGTGATTCATGTCAGAAGGCTAAGCAAAGAAAATCTTCATTCAAGAGCAAGACTGAATCATCAATTCTTGAGCCTTATCACCTACTACATGTAGATCTATTTGGTCCAGTGAATGTCATGTCTATTGCAAAGAAGAAATATGCTATGGTCATAGTGGATGAGTTCACCAGATAAACATGGGTGTATTTCTTGCACACAAAAGGTGAAACTGCATCTATCTTGATTGATCATGTCAACCAACTGAATAAATTGGTCAAATATTCTGTGAAGATCATAAGAAGTGATAATGGCACTGAGTTCAAGAATTTGATCATGGAAGAGTTCTGCAAAGACCATGGAATCAAGTAGGAATTTTCTGCTCCTGGAACTCCACAGCAAAGAATAGAACTCTTATTGAAGCTGCACGAACTATGCTTGATGAAGCAAAACTACCAACCTATTTTTGGGCTGAAGCTGTGCAGACTGCTTGTTTTACTCAAAATGCAACACTCATTAACAAGCATGGAAAGACACCATATGAGATGGTGATGAAAAAGAAGCCAAATATGAAGTATTTTCATGTATTTGGATGCAAGTGTTTTGTTCTTAAGACTCATCCTGAACAACTATCCAAATTTGATTTAAAAGCCGATGAAGGAATTTTTGTTGGATATCCACTTTTCACAAAAGCCTTCAGAGTCTACAATTTAAGAACAAGGGCTGTCATGGAATCTATCAATGTCTCCTTTGATGACAAGAAGATTACTGGACTTGAAGATTTCAATGATCATGATCAGCTGAGATTTGAAAATGAAGACTTAAATTCTGATACTGAAAATCCTGACAGTCTAAATCCTGATACTGCAAACTCTGATGGATTAGATGTTATTGAAACTGTGGTGACTACGCCGAAGGAAGATGCACATGTGCAGGGGGAGCATACTGAAAATACAACCACATCTCAAGAAGCATCAAAACCTACAACTGGCTCTTCAAGTTCTGATGAGCCAAGTTCTGATAATTCTGGAAACTCAATTTCTGAAGGATCCAACTCAGAGAGCATAATTTCAGGGGGAGCATCAGAAAATGTTGATGAAGATAGCATGGATCATGGGGGAGCATCCAGTTCTAGAGAAAACCTTTCATCTGCAAGGAAGTGGACTAAATCACATACACCTGATTTAATAATTGGAAATCCTGATGTAGGTATCAGAATTAGAACAACTACTTCAAGTGAATGTCTCTATAATTCTTTTCTTTCTCAGACTGAACCAAAGAAAGTGGAAGAAGCTCTTCAAGATGCTGATTGGGTGCAAGCAATGCAGGAAGAGTTAAATGAATTTAAAAGAAATAAAGTCTGGACCCTTGTGCCAAGACCAAAGAATAGATCTGTTGTTGGTACAAAGTGGGTGTTCAGAAACAAAACTGATAGTGATGGCATAATTACAAGGAATAAAGCAAGGCTGGTTGCAAAAGGATATTCTCAACATGAGGGAATTGATTATGATGAAACATTTGCACCAGTTGCTAGATTGGAAGCCATAAGGATATTTTTGGCTTATGCTGCTCACAAAAAGTTTACAGTCTTTCAAATGGATGTGAAAAGTGCTTTTCTCAATGGAGAATTGGAAGAGAAAGTATATATTGAACAACCTCCAGGCTTTGTAGATTCCAAATTTCCAGATCATGTCTACAGGCTTGATAACGCACTTTATGGCCTTAAGCAAGCTTCAAGAGCATGGTATGAGACTTTAGCTCAGTTTTTTCTGGAAAGTGGATTTAACAGAGGAACTATTGACAAAACTCTGTTCTACCTCAACCATGGAAATGACTTACTTCTGGTGCATATATATGTTGATGATATCATTTTTGGTTCTACAAATGACAGACTTTGCAAGAAGTTTGCCAAACTGATGCAATCAAGATATCAAATGAGTATGATGGGGGAACTTAGCTATTTTCTGGGCCTTCAAGTCAAGCAGAATGAAGAAGGCACTTTTATTTGTCAATCCAAGTACACCAGAAATTTGTTGAAGAAATTTGGAATGCGAGATTGTTCAAGTGCATCCACTCCCATGGCCACTGCAACAAAATTGGATAAGGATACTGGTATATCAGTAGATATTACTGATTACAGAGGTATGATTGGCTCACTACTCTATCTAACTGCTAGTAGACCTGATATCATGTATGCTACCTGTCTTTGTGCAAGATTTCAAGCAGATCCAAGAGAACCTCACTTAATAGCTGTGAAAAGAATTTTCAAGTATCTTAAGGGAACAACTGATCTGGGATTGTGGTATCCCAGAGAATCAGATTTTAAACTAATAGGTTACTCAGATTCAGATTTTGCAGGATGCAAAATTGACAGGAAAAGCACAAGTGGAAGCTGCCAATTTCTTGGAGGCAGATTGGTTTCTTGGTTTAGCAAGAAACAAAAGTCAATTTCCACATCAACTACAGAAGCACAGTACATTGCTGCAGGAAGTTGTTGTGCACAGATTCTTTGGATGAAGAATCATTTACTGGATTATGGGTTAACATATTTTAAAATCCCTATTTACTGTGATAATCAAAGTGCTATTGCTATGACAGGTAATCCAGTTCAACACTCAATGACCAAGCACATCAGCATTAGGTACCACTTCATAAGGGAACATGTGGATGAAGGTATAGTGGAATTGCAATTTGTTCCAACAAATCAACAACTAGCAGATATCTTCACAAAACCACTGTGTGAAGCTACTTTTACAAGATTGGTAAATGAACTTGGAATGGTTTCAGGTTCTTTCTCTAAGTCTGCTTAGTTTATGATTCTGTTTCATCAGACTTTATGATTAGTATTTACAGATATTACTATCTTTATGTATTCTGTGCTTAATTGAAAATTGCTTAAGTACTGATTGTTGTCTGATGTGAATTTCTAAACTCTGATAGTGATATGCATGCTTCTGTGATTATTCAATCCAATGAGGATAACTATACAAGATGCTGAACTAGTAGTCTTTAATATACTAAAGATCCCATGTTTGAAGTAATTGTTTATGTGGAAATCTTTTAACACAAGCAAATTCTGATATTGAGCTTAGTTAAGTTTACTTTGTCTATCTTTTAACTAAGTCAAAAACTAGAATAATACTTCTTATCTGTTAAGTTCCGATGTCAGTAAATCTAGTGAATGTACTAAGTGCTGATAAGCCCCACTTATCAAAAGAAAAAAGAAAAAGAAATAAAAATCAGGTACTCCTTTGAGATCTAGAGTAAAAATATGGAAGGGAAGACCGAAGTGCATTGCTGGTATTAAGTAATATGCATCAGAAAAGCAAAATAAATATTTTCTTGGTGACTTTTCACACTCTATGATTACTGGAAAAATACTCTAATAATAACATAAATTCTGATAAGTAGTCGTGACTCACTTACACTGAGAAGCCACTGTAAAATGGATCTTCAAAAGATGTATAAAATGAGCACAAAACAGTTGAGGTGGATTCATGCATGAACTCATTCTAAAGTAGACTTCAGAATCATGACAAATTTTAAGCAAAGTTCTTAGTTATGCCTTATTTCTAAGATGTACTGAAGTGAATCAGACTTTAATCTTTATCTGATATTTAGCTTACTGCACACACATACACTCCATATGAATGATGAAAATTACTGTGGTGATAAATGTTATTTTAGATGAACGTTTAAGTGTCAGTTGCATAAATTCTGAGGACAAATAATGATGGAAGTTCTGAAGAAACGACATCAACATTTGTGTGAAGAATTACAGAAATAGGCATTCACTTTTCGAGTTAAGGAATCATGTTCTGATGACTGTTAAGTTCTGATATAAGTCTAAGTTCTGATACTAAATTCTGATTCTTTACTTGACTTATTTGTGGTTAAAATCTGAAACAGTCTTATTTTAAATCAGAATATGTTTGGGTGAGATATTAACAGTCAACATAATTTGGGTTAATGGTACTCGTCTATGCACAGTAATTTTTACTTGTTTCATGTGCGCATTAAATCCTGTTTTAAGCTTCCAATGGCTGTTATTATTCTCATCAGTCTAGGGAGACGAGTTATAATTATTTCTACCTGTAACCATTCAATTTTCCTTGCATCTCTTGGTATTCTATTGGTTATATAAACCAACACCTCATTCCAGCCAACACATCTCTCATTTTCTCTCAAACTCATTTTTTTACTCATAAAAAACATGGTTCATTTCAACTTAATTCTGAACTATGACACTTTCACTATCGAGTTGAGGTGTACTGAATGGCAGCAGGAATGGCATGTCACTGCCATTCTGATGAAATCTGGGACTCAGTTCTCCAAGAGGTTCTCACAGACCTCTTGTTCTTCTATATGGAGTGTCATCGCCATCATGAGCGTCTAGAAGAGGAAAGAAGAGAAGTTCTCCGACACCAGGAGCAAATAATTCATCTTGTTGTTCTCTTTGTTGAGAGTAGGAAGAAGAAATAATTGCAACTATCCGTTTCTCTTCACCGTCAGCTTTGTCCATCGTCTTAGATTAGGACTAAAGCTGTTGATGTTAGGATTTGTAGCTTAGGACAATCTTGTAATTTTAAGTATGTAATTTAAATTTCATGAAATGTATTTGCTCAATATATTAATGAAATTTTATATTTTTGCAAGATTTTGTCTCTGAGTCGTTTCATATTCTGATAATATTTTAAATCCTGATACTAACCATATTCTGATGACCTTTTTAGCTCTGATACAAATCAAGTTCTGATTCTGACGTGGCAGTATTTATTTACTTGGTTTATTTATGGTCATTCTCTCATTGGTCATATTTTTACGGAATATTGGTAAAGCAGTAATAATAATTTATTAAGTGGGAACAGTTTTAAAATTTAAAATAAAACTGAACGTCCTTGATTAATGGGATTACTTGGTAAGTGGAACGGTTTTTCCTTGAAAAACTGCATGTGATAAGTAATGATTACTGAATATCCGTGCCCATTAATTATCTTTTACTGCTGCATGTCTGACAGGTGTCTCAACGGTTACTTTTTCTACCATGTATAAGTAAAAGAGAGAAAAGATTGTAAAATCTTTTATTTACTTTCATATTTTATCTCTCTCTTTTTACTTTTATTCTCTCTCATCTACTGACGATTTTTCATATAGACATTTTCTCAAACACCTTACAGGCAATTTTTTTTCTCACGAATTCTCATGGCACCTAAGGACATAATTTTTGATGGAGCTACGTTTGTTCCTAATAACTTCTCTGCTATTCTTAGCAAGTCAGAAGCACCATCTGAACTTCACTTCATTCAGGACTTTCTTGCTAGTTCTGATATTGGGTATGCTCTAACCGAACCTGAAGCAGTCTCTGGTACTCAAGTCCCGGAGTTCTGGAGAAGCGGTGTATATGATGATGGTGGTGCTCAAGGGTCCCCAAGTATTATTTTTTCATCAGGGGAGGATGAGTATGTTGTGACATTGTCTACGGTTCGACAAGCACTGCAGTTACCTGAGAACTGTGTCTATTCTACTGTTGAAGATCCAGTTCTTCAAAACATGATGGCCAG
Organism: Apium graveolens; assembly: GCF_009905375.1. Classification (NCBI taxonomy): domain Eukaryota; kingdom Viridiplantae; phylum Streptophyta; class Magnoliopsida; order Apiales; family Apiaceae; genus Apium; species Apium graveolens. The sequence continues at coordinate 180,579,317 of NC_133653.1, forward strand.
TCTGGTATATGAGAGGACATTGGAAAAGCTGGGCCAGTTGAAGAGATCTTTCATAAGGAGGGAATGGAGTTTCTTCTTTGATTGCATAACCAAGGCTTTTGCAAACAAATGTTCCAATTTTGATGCAATTCCCTTATTTAGCCAACAGATCGGGTATGCTCTCATAAATCAAACTGATTTTGACTATGCAAGTGCTGTCTTAGGTTTTATTGGGGACAAAATGAATGAAGATAGATCTACTGTTCATTTTGCTAGATTCTATCAGCTTATCTATAGTTTCTGTTGTGATAATAAGCCCCGAAATGCTAGTGAATTAATCTCATCATTCAGAATAGCTAAAAGAGCTTTTATTGACTTATTATCTACTGATAATAAGAAGGCTGTGTTAAGACCCCTCTTAATTCTTTTATCTGTCAAACAAGCCTTAATAACCTATGATCCTGTTAAATACACTGCACTATATCCTGATGTCCAACCATCTGCACCTCATCCATCAGCACCTACCACCTCAACTCAATCACCTCAAACTTCTCCACCTCAAACTTCGGATCCTACAGTGCAGCCTTCATCTTCCAAACCTAAGAGGACTAAGAAAGTACCTCAGACACAACAGAAGAGAAGGAGATTCATTCTGTGAGATGAATCAGATGTTGAGGAACATGTTCCTATATCAGAACCTGTTGTTCGAGAAGCTGAGAAGGTCTCTTCTCAGGAGGATGTTGATATTGGGAGTTCTAGGCCCCTAAAAAGGTTTAGAAAGCGTAATTCTGAAGCTTCTGTTGTTGAAAAGAAACTTCCTACGGCTAAAGGCATTGTGATAAGAGAAAGGACAAATCCTGTGGCAACCAAGGCCAAATCACAATTGCAGATAGATCCACGGTCCAAGGGCAAAGAAAAAGTTGGTGAACCTGTAAAGGTTTATGTGCCTCCTATGGATGAAGAAATTTCTGATGAAGATGCTAATCTTACTCTGACTTCAAGGAAGATTTCTCAAACAACCTTTGACATGGCTCAAGTTGTTCATAGTCAAGATATAGTTATTTCTGATATAACTATGAAGCAAGCAACCTCTGACATAGCTCAAGTTGGCTTGATATCAGAAGATAAGTCAAAGGAAACCTCTGACATTGCTCATGTTAAATCCTCAAAGCTACTCCTACCGGGATTCACTATAGCCAAACAGACTCAACCTTTGAAGACTGCAGCAAGTGGTTTTGAAGCAAGAGTGGTTACTGGAAAGGAAGCAAGAGATAAATCTGGATTGGGTAGTGCTGATGAAAGAAGAGTGCAAAACACAACCAATGATCCAACTTCCTTAAGTGAACCAGGTGTTGGAGCAACTCCTGAAAGATTGAATCAGCTTGAATCTGTACAAATGGTTTACCATACCTTCTTGAAAGAATACATCTTGTTATATTTCATGACAGATGGAAGGGTTTACCATATAAGGGAAAATGCTATACCACTGAAGTATTTTGAGGAACTAGAACATGTTTTATTCTTACTTCAAGTGAAGGACAGATTAACAGAAAGTGTTGCAAATTATTTGAAGACTCAAATTCAGAGACAGAAGAAGCTTTATTCTGTAAAGTCTGACAACACATACTGTCCCAAGTACAGAGATCACAAGGGTGATATTGTTGATATGAAGCCTAATACTGCAAAGATCAGAACATATCTTGGTATTAAGGGACTTGAATTCAATCTAGAGTCTGACAAAGCCTATGTCATTAGACTAGATCAGGAGTTGAGAAAAGCAAAAATTAATGATCTCAGATATGCTATCTTCCAAAATGGTGAAGATACTGCAAAGCTTAAAGATGCTAAAAGGAGGATGATTGATGAACTCAGATATGCTGAGAGATGTTTGTTAAAGAACTATCTCAGAACAACTCCTGACATCGAAGAGATCAGAAAGTAAAGCCAAGTCAAGATCTACAACTGCTCAAATTCTGATGTGTGTACAGACTGAAGTTGTTATCAGAAGTTAAAGTTGGTAAAGCTTTAAGGACTGTAAGTTGTAGTTATTTAATCAAATTCTCATGCATTTGTACTTAATGTTTTTGACATCATCAAATATCTGTTAAACTTGTATATTATGCTAATTTACAAGTTGGGGTAGATTGTTAGATATATTTGATAATGTCATGTCTAATATGATTTGTGTTTAGTTTTCAGATCTTACTTAAACAGGACAAATCAGTACTTAACTGGATATCAGCACTTATACTGAAGACAGAACTTAAGTTATCAGTACTTAAGGTTCAGGAGATATTTATCAGGAGATAATATCAGGACTTAAAGGAAACTTTCAGATAAGGAAGGCGGATGATTGAAAGGAAAGAAGATCAAGATAAACGCAAGAAGAGATATGCATGAAGAAGGAATTCTATGAAGAATAGAATACTTGGAAGAAAAGATAACTGATTGATATATTTTAGGAAGCATAATTATATTCCATATCAATTAGCGATTATCTTGTAACTGTGTAGTATATAAATACAGACATAGGGTTTACACTATATGTGTTATCATTATCGAGAATAATATTCATTATAACCCTAGCAGCTCTCGTGATATTTTGCTCATCACTGAGAGAGGACAATTCTACATTGTAACAAAGTTTAATAAAGTTGTTTTCTGTTACTTGTGTTCTTTAAATTCGATTTGATTGTGCTATACACAGTATTCAACCCCCCTTCTACAGTGTGTGTGACCTAACATTTTGGGTCCAGAATTAATCCAACAGACTAAAGAAAAGATAGAACTTATTCCAAAGTGATTGGATGCAACACAAAATAGACAACGCAAATATGCAGATCAAGCAAGGAAGGATATGGACTACCAGGAAGGAGAGCCCGTATTACTCAAAATATCGCCATGGAAAGGATTAACCAGATTTGGCAACAAGGGTAAATTGAAGCCACGATACGTCGGACCATTTGAAATTTTGAGGAAAGTAGGAAAATTTACGTACGAATTAGCCTTACCGCCTCATATGCAACATATTCACAATATTTTTCACGTGTCGATGCTTAAGCGATATAATCCTGATTCTAGGCATGTAATAGAATGTGAACCGGTAGATATCCAACCTGATTTTTCTTTTGTAGAATAGCCGATAAAAAATTTAGATCGGCAAGAGAAAGTGTTGAGAAATAAGTCCGTGTCTTTAGTGCGAGTGTTGTGGAGAAACCCTATGGTTGAAGAATCAACCTAGGAACTTGAGAGTGAAATGTTAGAGAAATATCCTCATTTGTTTTCCTGGTGAGATTCTAAGGACATAATCCTATCAAGGGGGAAGGATGTAACGTCTGAAAATTTACATCTGTATTATATCATATTTATAATAAATTATGTGTGTTAATGTATCATTTATGTGGAATTAACTGTCAAACCCTAATTGCTATGTGTTATGCGCATTCTGTGTCGTCCTGGTATTTTTAAGATATTTTTCAAATATTTTATTTTTCATTTACAGCTTGCATTTCAAAAGTTTTACGACCCGAATCATGATTTTAAAGCAGATATTTCAAATAAACAATGGGCCTTATTTTTCATCAAACGGTTTTTACCATCGCATTATTCTGAACATCTAGGCATTTTATAAATTTTCTCGTTTTGCGAAAAATGACTTTTCCAGGCCCCAATGGGTGTTAAAAACCCCACAAAAATCACATTTTTATTTTTATAAAATTTTAGGACTTTCATTTGTACCATTTCTTTGTATTTTTGCATTGTTCACAATTTTTGGAAAATTTTGGCATATATATTGTATATATAAAATATTTATAAATTAAATTTTAATACTCAAAAATTATAAAATTAGGGGCCTATTAATTTTAAAAAGTGTAGAATTAGGGCCTTAATTTTATTTAAGAGTATTAATTTCACTACTATAAATAGCCTAATCTTTATTTAATTATTAATAATTAAGTAATTAAAAATCAGAAAATTCACAAATTCTCTACAAACCGGGTCGGGTAGAACAGTTTCGGGTCGAAGAATCAATCAAGAATTTCTCACTGATTACAACATCAAATCGTGTGATTCGAGTATCCAAATCGAAGGTTTTGATCTGTTCTTTCTGTTTCTAGCATCAATTTCATGATTTAATGCATCATTTTTGATTTTCAATTTCTAGGGTTTATGTTCAAATTAGGACTTTTTGATTCTAGGGTTATTATGATGTTTTGATGATTGATATAGCTTTGTTAGATGATTTACAGTCGATTCATGGTGTTTAATTGAATGAACGATGTCTGGATAGTAATATTCAATTACTGGGTTTATGTTCAATTTTCAAAACCTAGCTTCGTGATTTTGGTGAATATTTGGTTCCCGAATTGTTAGGGCTTTAATTATACGTGTTCTTAGCTTTGTTTTACACTATAAATCATCGAGTATCATGTACAGATGAGTGATTTCGTACGTTGGTCGGAGTTCATGCCGTTTTTTACCGGAGAAGTTGTTGCAGGGATAATTTTGATGAACGGATTGTTGGACTTAGTTGTTGATGTGATTTGCAATGAAAAGCACCCAAAAAGCGTACCAAACGGTGTTGATTTAGGGCTGTTTTAGACTCACCGCAATCCAGTGAAGTCGCCGGATTCTGGAAATAATCTGGTCATGTTCTTCATGACCCGGATTGTGACCCGTTTGACCCGTTTGGTTAACCCGGTTTTGATCTAAATTGTCAGATGTCTGGATTCTGACAAGTGTTTCTGGAATTTTGTTTTATTTTTATTTTTATTAATTTTAAAAAAAATCAGATTTATTTATTTTATAAATTGATTAATTAATTATTTAATTAATTGATTTATTTTATAAATAATTCTGAAATATTTTCTAAAAATCAAATTTAATTATTTACTTAATTATTTATTATTTATTTATTATCTATTTAATAATTATTAATTCTTTAAAATTGATTAATTATTTTGATAATTAATTAAATAATTTTTAATAAATCATAATAAATTCATTTTAATTCTAAATATTATAGAAAAATCATTTTTAGTTCTGATTTTTCTTAAATAATTATTTAAAAATTATTTTAGGGATTAAAAATTAGTAATAATTATTTATATTGAATAATAAATTGATTTATCTATATTTAATTGATATTAAATAGACCGTTAGTCCAATTCGAGTGAAACGAAAGACCTTTGACTCAGAAAAATGAATTCTTTTCATTAAAAATAATATTAAAACCTAATTTTTCTAGAAATTAGTTGAATTTGTTATTCATTTGATTATCAGTTGAATTGCGTGCCGAGGCGAGTCCCAAAAATTCCGAAAAATAGGAAACGGGTCAGATAATGATCAGTTGAGCGATCAGCGAGTCGATTTTGATTCTAAAAATCATTTTAACTATAAAAATGATTCTGTGCTTATATGCTTATGTGTATTATGTGGTTAATTGGGTATTACTTATTAATATATAATATACGAGTCATTCATAAACGCATGGGTAGACAATAGGAACGATGTGAAATCGGTTCAAGACGCAATTGAAGTACAAAATGACTAAACCAGTTTATTTCTCTAATAAAAGCTAAGCCAGCAAGGCAAGTTGAGTCGGTGTAGACGAAGGTGACATAATTGCAGTGAGTCGCGCATAAGACAAGTTTTTCCCCTATTCTAATTTCAGAATAATGATATTTCATTAGATTCTTATCACGCTTGCACTCTTTTGATTCCCTTGTTCATATTTCATTTCGATTTTTGAAATCTCCTTTTTATTTGAATTCATTGTTCATATTTCAATTGTTACTCACAAATATTGATATATTCTGGTGATTAGAATATATCAAAGCATACCAATTATTCCGGTTTCTACTCCATGGACTGGATAGTGATACTTTTGGGGATTAAGTTTACTTAATCCTAAGGACCGGGAAATAACCGGATTTTTGAGATGGGCCGTAGTGTCTGGGTACCCGACGGGATCTATATAGTGGGATATAGATCTATACTGTATCCTGGCTGTGGCGCCCTCCAAACCCGGGTCAGAAGTTTGGGGTCCACACACACACCTTATTTATAACCTGCTTATAACAATAATAAAGATAATAATAATATGCAGTGACCCTACTTACCAACTACCATGGACCGCAACAGGTTAAAGTATGCACACAAGCCGAACACACACTTATATTACACACCGTTCAAATCCCAACTATCCAAACTCAGAACTGAGTATTAAACATTATTATAAACTATTACAAACTTATATTATCCCAAAAGAAGCCTACTAGCTCAGCTCGATCAACCTGAACCCCTAGCTCTCGCGCTAGACTGGGGATCCTCGTTACCAACCTATTCCTTCTTAACTGGAAAAGAACATAAACAATATCGCACAAATGAGCTAACTAGCTTAGCAAGTCACAATGACAAAACTGAGAATAATGATCATCAGGTGAAAATGGTTATGATATCAAGTGAACAATGAATTATGATTTAGAATTGGACATTATACTTTCATTTTAAAAACCAAGGTTAGGCTGCTGATCAGTCACACACTAACCCCGAGCAAAGCACACAACATTGCTCTAACTACTGGATCCAAGGCACACATTGGCCTAATTCGACCATCATATGGTCTGACCACGAATCTGGTCCATAATTTTTATAAAAACAATCCAATTTTAGCATAATAACAGAATAAGCAATAATAAACAATAAACAAAATCATTAACAACATTGGATGTTTCATAATGAAATGGTTTCAGAGTTCATGAGGATCAATATGGCATTTTCAAAGCTTAGCTGTTGGGTAATGAAAGAATTTGATAACAAAGGAATCAGTGTTTCAAGGTTTCAAGGATTTTGCCTTTCAAAGCGTAGGATACAATGGTTTGAGTGTGAAGATAATTCGATTCAGTGTTTGGTATATAGTTTGTATGTATTTGCAGAATGATATTGTATATTTGTGGTTCGGGTTTAGATATACAACAATCAAGGGTCTAGAAAGAATCAGGTTTACGGCTCAAGATCAAACCTGGAATCAGGGTTTGGGTTTTAATGCTTCAAAGCACTTGCAATTTAGAACAGGACTATTAATCACTACAATATCTCGAGAAAGTTCAGAACACTTGCCTAGTGTTAGCTTACTACACTGTACTCGCTTCTAATCTCAACCGCCTTACTCCTCAACTACCTGTTTCCCTTTCCTACGTTTTGCCTCTTCTACTCACATATCATAAGCATCTATCAATAATCAACTCATACGATTCTATTCAACACATACTTCTATCTACCCTTCGTTTCACCCAAATCCGATTAACGGATTGAAAGTTATGCAATAAACAAGTACACATCGAATATAGAGACCGACAGTCAACCAACCAATCACATATAACACATAATACGTCACATAATCAATGACATATCATTTATAAAGAAGTTTCGGGTCATAAATAGGCTTTCTGGTATTTAAAATGATTTTTAAAACATTTTTCGGAATTAAAACGGGTCGTTGGATCAATTTCGGGTTAATAAACAGGGTTCGGTTAGCCAATTGTAGCTTCGAAACAATTTTATAATAATTATCGAGCCTTGGAAATAATTTAGAATAATATTTTAAAGCTCGAAACTATTTTTCGGAATTTTTAAATGATTTTAAATAATTAAATCTAATTAAATAATTAATTAAAATCAATTAATAATTAATTAAATAAATTAATCAATTAATTTTTGAATTAATTGACCAATTAATCAATTAAAAATTAACTGAAATTAATTAACTAAATAATTCAGATTTATTTTTGAATTAAAAATAATTTTCGGAATTAAAATAATAGTTTTTAGAATTTTCAGAAATTAAAAACAAATTTTTTCTAATAAAAATAAATAGGAAATATGATTTTTAAACATTTTTAAAACAGGAATCCTAAATTTGCAAAGTCTGGAAACTTCAGGGACCTAACTGTATCGTCCCCAAAAGTTCAGGTACCAAACTGCAAATTTTTACAAGGGGTCGCCGAAAAACTTCTGTCTCGCCGGAGAACACGATCCAGGGGTGCTCAGGCCACCACCACCTCCAGATCACAACTACACTTCACCAGGAACACACCCATGCCAACAAATCAACCTAACAGTCCCTGAGTTGGCCGTGAAGTTTGCCAGTTTCCGGCGAACTTCAGAAATATTCAAAACACAACTCCCTTCTTTACAGACCTCGTTGATTCATGAAACTTATACGATTGGATTGCAAATTTCACAGAGAACACAACCCACTATATCACAACATCAATCTATTCCAAAATAAGAAACCCCCAAATTTCAATTAAGAACATTCATACGGGTTATAAAACCTAATTTTAAAATTCGAAAATCAAACCCAAATTTGAACATGTTATTGAACTCCAAATCAGACGTATAATATATCAAAATCATTAGGAAAACAAGCTCTACAACATGCAATCATCAAATCATACAAACAATCATCCGAACAAAAATTCATATTTTTACTAAAATTAATTCGAAAATAAATAAAATTATAGAAAAATAACCTTGATTTCTGCAGGTGTATGGATTACAGAATCTGGTAGAACTCTTCAAGACCTTCAGATTGGTTACTCGAGCTTTCCAAACCGAATTCAATAACATCTCCAAAAGCTTGTTTGATTCTTAGAACAGTTTATGAAATTAGGGTTTTTCTCTGAAAATTATATAATTATTTGTCTGCAAATGATTTTGATACGAAATTAAATACGGGTAAAGGCTATTTATATTTACGGAAAATTATTATCCCGTTGGATCATTCCGGATATAAAACGGTACGTTTATTTATAAAAACTGATCCAAACGGTATCGGTTTTCGGGATAATTATCCAAATCAGTACAATTTGTACTACGGTCTTGGTCTCAGCGCGTGGTTACACGTACTACGAAGTGATAATTGTGATAGTTTTATAAAAAGCTCCCGTTTATCGAAAATACGAGTTTTATTGATTTACCGAAACGAATATTGTATCGAAAATGTTGCGCCGGGACCCGCGCAGGACAAACCGTACGCCGGATCGAAAAAGTCGAAATATGGAAAATGCCCGGAATATTACAATTAGGTTAGGAAGGAGTTCTCGGAAGAGTTTCGGGTTCCAAAAATGTAACAGCGGGTGACGTCAGTTGGTTCCCTTTTTTATAAAATAGATTTTAAATACCCGGAAAAAGATTTTATAAATTTCATATGATTCTTATAAAATTCATAAATCATCATAAAAATAATTAGGAAGATATGACAATTATCTATATTTTATTTTGGTCATATAAAAATTAAAATACTCAATTAATATTATTTTTGAATATCCAAATACAGATAACATTTAATAATTAATTCACAGAATAGATACTGAACACATATAATAATTATTTAATAGCAAAATAATTACATGATATATCCCGGATATTACATCCTTCCCCCCTTAAAAGGATTCTTTTCTCAGAATCTCCTAAGAAAACAAATGAGGGTACTTTTCTCTCATATCACATTCTAACTCCCAGGTTGACTCTTCAACCTTTGGGTTTCTCCACAAAACTCTTAATAACTTTACCACTTTATTTCTTAATACTTTCTCTATCTCCTCTAGAATCTCTATCGGACTTTCTACATATGACAAATCCGCCTGAAGCTCTATTGGCTCATATTCGATTACATGCCTGGAGTCTGGATTGTACTTCTTAAGCATTGATACGTGAAAAACATTGTGAATGTGTTCCATGTGTGGTGGTAACGCCAACTCGTAAGCTACTTTGCCAACACACATTAGGATCTCAAAAGGTCCGACATATCTTGGACTTAGCTTTCCTTTCTTCCCAAACCTTGTTAGTCCTTTCCACGGTGATACTTTCAGTAATACCAAGCTTCCTTCTTCAAATTCCATGTCTTTCCTTGACTGGTCTGCATATTTCCTCTGACGATCTTGTGCGGCTATCAATCTCTTCTGGATAATTTCAGCAACTTCCTTTGTCTGCTGTACCAGTTTAGGTCCAAGTATCTTGCGTTCTCCTACTTCATGCCAATATACTGGAGATCTGCATTTGCATCCATAAAGGGCTTCATAGGGTGGCATACCAATACTGGTGTGATAACTATTGTTATAAGCAAACTCTACCAGGGGTAAATGCTCGTCCCAACTTCCTTTAAAATCAATAGCACAAACGCGTAACATGTCCTCGATTGTCTGGATTGTTCTTTCACTTTGGCCGTCCGTCTGGGGGTGATAGGCCGTACTCATATTCAGTCTTGTTCCCAAACATTCTTGAAAACTCTTCCAAAATCTCGAGTTAAATCTTGGATCTCGATCAGATACGATAGACACAGGAACTCCATGACGAACTACGATTTCCTTCAGGTACATATGGACTAACTTGTCGAGCGAAATTTTTCATTTATAGGCAGAAAATGAGCTGACTTCGTAAGTCTATCCACTATAAACCAAATGGCATCATGATTAGCCCTTGTCCTTGGTAATCTAACTATAAAATCCATGGCACTATGTTCCCACTTCCACTCTGGAATCTCCAATGGCTGTAACAATCCACTTGGTCTCTGATGCTCTGCTTTAACTCTCTGACATGTATAATATTTGCTAACCCATTCCGCAATTTCCCTCTTCATGTCTGGCCACCAATAATTCTTCTTTAAATCTCTGTACATTTTGGTACTCCCTGGATGGATGGAATATCTTGAACTATGTGCCTCTTGTAAAATTTCATTTTCAGCTCCGTCACTGGTGGAATCCAAATTCTAGATGAAAACCTCAGAATACCTTGATCATCCTTTTACGTGCATAATTCTTCACCTACTAAACGATTTATATCTTGATCCATTACATCTTCCTGACCTTTCTTTATTTTCTCCAGCAACTCCGGCTGGAAAGTCATATTGTACACTTTCGCTTCTTCAGGCTTGCAAACTCTAATCTCCAATTCCAATCTCTGAAATTCCTTATATATCTCTTCAGGTACTGATAACTCATTTAACCTTTCCTTCCGACTTAACGCGTCCTCTACAATGTTCGCTTTACCGGGATGATAATTAATCGAGCAATCATAGTCTTTGATCAATTCTAACCATCTCCTTTGCCTCATATTAAGTTCCTTCTGGGTGAATATATACTTCAAACTTTTGTGATCCTTATAAATCTCATACTTCTCTCCATAAAGGTAATATCTCCAGATCTTTAAAGCAAACAATATGGCTGCTAGCTCCAAATCATGAGTAGGATACTTCTGTTCGTGTGGTTTCAATTGCCTTGAAGCATACGCAATCATCTTGTCGTGCTGCATTAGAACACATCCTAATCCTTTGTGAGAAGCATCGCTATAAATTACGAAATTCCCTTGATCGTCTGGAAGTGACAAAATAGGTGCCGTGATTAATCTTCGCTTCAACTCCTGAAAACTTTCTTCGCACTTGTCGTTCCATATAAACTTTTCATTCTTCCGTGTAAGCTTTGTCAATGGTGTTGCAATTCTTGAGAAATTCTGGACGAATCGTTGATAATATCCTGCCAATCCCAAGAAACTTCTTACCTCGATGGGTGTTCTCGGTCTCTCCCAATTCGTAATTGCCTCGATCTTTGCCAGGTCCACTTTGATCCCTTCATTACTAACTATGTGTCCTAAGAACTGAACTTCCTGTAGCCAAAACTCACACTTCAAGAATTTAGCATATAACTTCTTTTTCCTTAAAATCTCCAAAGCTGTTCTTAAATGTTCCGCATGATCCTCTTCCGTCTTTGAATAGATCAAAATATCGTCTATAAATACAATAACGAACTTGTCCAAATATTCCTTGAAAATTCTGTTCATCAGGTCCATAAATGCTACCGGGGCATTGGTCAATCCAAAAGACATTACTAAAAATTCATAATGTCCGTACCTTGTTCGGAAAGTTGTCTTTGGTATATCTTCTGGCTTGATCTTCAGTTGATGATATCCCGATCTTAAATCAATTTTGGAGAAATACTTGGCTCCCTTCAATTGGTCAAACAAATCGTCGTTTCTAGGTAACGGATACTTGTTCTTGATTGTAAGCTTATTGAGCTCCCTATAGTCAATGCACAGTCTCATGCTTCCATCTTTCTTCTTGACAAATAATACCGGTGCTCCCCACAGGGACACACTGGGTCTGATTACTCCTTTCTCTAACAGCTCTTGTAATTGCTTTGCTAACTCTTTCATCTCAACGGGCGCCATTCTATACGGGGCCTTGGATACTGGTTCTGTTCCAGGTGCTAAGTCGATCGCAAATTCAATTTCTCTATCTGGAGGAAGTCCTGGTAATTCGTCGGGAAACACGTCTGGAAATTCATTTACTACTGGAATATCTTCAAGTTTTGCTGGTTCCTGACTTCTGTCGATCACATATGCTACGAAATGCTCGCATCCTTGCTGTAATAACTTCTTAGCTTGAATCATTGTTAAGAACTTCTTTACTTGCTTCTGTCCCTTGAACGTTACTATCCTTTAATCTGGCGTCTTCACCATTACCTTCTTATTTCAACAATCTATCTGAGCATCATGCTTAGATAACCAATCCATCCCTAATATAACATCAAATTCTCCTAACTTAAATGGTATCAAATCTACACAAAATTTACTACCAGAGATCTCGATCTCACAATCCCCACAAACTTGATTAACAGATATACGTTCTTGATTTGCTAATTCCACAGTCATTATTTCATTTAAATACTCAACTGGACAATTTAACTTACTAACAAAATCCTATGAAACAAACGATCGAGTTGCTCCCGAATCTATTAATACTTTGGCACATAAAGAATTCACATTAAGCGTATCTGCCACGACATCTGTATCCTGGATAGCATCCTTCACAAACATGTCAAAAACTCTAGCCCTTGGAGTCTCATTCACTGTTGGGGTAGATCCCATAATCCTCAATGCATTACTGACTGGGGCTGGTGTCTTGCAATCCCTGGCCATATGTCCTGGCTTTCCACATTTGAAGCACGTAAATCCAATGGCTGGAACCTTCGCTGCTGGATTCCGGATAGACTGATCCTTATTTGCTGGCTCTCTTGCTGGCTGATTTCGGCACTCCCTCGAATAGTGCCCTTTCTGGTTGCATTTGAAACATACCACATTCAACTTATTACAAACTCCTCCATGCTTCTTTCCACAAACTTGACAATCTGGAAAAGTTAGTCTCAACTGATTTGGCTGATTCACATTAACTGGACGGTTGCCTTGGCCTCCGTCGCCTGCATTCTGTCTCTTGAAATTAAAATTTCTCCCTGGCTGAAACTTGCCCTTCTTAAAATTTGGAAACTTCCCTGGTTGTAACTGACCCTCACTTCCCTCAACTTTCCTTTTCTTACTTTCCTTCTCCTTCTGTGACATCTCACTCTCTGTCTCCGCGATTATGGCCTTCTGTACCACTCCTGCATAGGTCTTCAATTCAAAAATAGATACCTTCCCTCTGATCCATGGCTTCAAGCCTTGCTGGAATCTCTTAGCTTTCTTTCTGTCAGTATCCACATACGACGGCACATACCTTGACAATTTTTCAAACTTACTTTCATAATCTGCCACCGTCATAGTTCCTTGCTTCAACTCTAAAAACTTCAGCTCCATCTGATCCTGGACAAACTGAGGAAAATACTTTTCTAGAAACAATTCCTTAAACCTCTCCCAAGTAATAGCATTTGTACCTTCCAATGTCTTCACCATCTCCCACCAATAGGTGGCCTTATTCTTTAAATAGTAACTTGCAAACTCAACCTTCTGCTCCTCTTTCACTTTTACCAAGGCAAATGCCTTCTCTATTTCCTTTAACCACACATTTGCTTCAATCGGCTCTAAGGAACCCTTGAATTCTGGTGGATTTATTGCTTGAAAAGTTTTGAAAGTTGCCTGGAGATTGGTCTGTCTTTGTTGTTGTTGTGCCAGGTGAACTGTTTGTTGGGCCAAGATTTGAAGAATCTGGGCTATTGCTGGGTCTATGGGTCCTGGGTTCACATTTGGGTTTGTATCGTCTTGGTTGTTATTGTTGTTGTTGTTGGTTTCTTCATTCTGGGTGTTTGTGCGGGTATTTCTTTTGGGAGGCATTTTCTGTAAAGAATCAAACAACTTATTTAACTTTTGAATCAAATCTTTTGCATAAAAGAAAAGTTTTTGTAAAACAGAAATATCTCTTTTTGAAAACAGTTGTAAATAAATAAATTGCATGCTTCTTTACAGAATATAAACAGTTATGAAAAACAGGGTACATGGTATTACAGGGTATAACTGGTGCAATAAATAGGGTAAAGTAAAACAGGTGCAATAAAGGAAATGACAGTAATGGAAAGAAAAAGGTACTGATATATATAGATCAAAAGTTTTGGGTAGTACAAGCGTAAAGACGCTTCGAAAGTAAAAGCAAAAGGGTACAACAACCTACTCACTAGTCAACATAGCTAGTCTATAAATTCAACTCAAAAGCTTACTGATACCCACTACGCACTACTGTACATACTGTATAACCATAACAACACTTCTCAGTATCTCTATCTCTGGATCTCTGACTCATGGCAGGTCTGGACCTCCAATCTCCTCAAGCTCTTCTAGAACCCACTTAGCCCACTCCACTAAGAAATCAGGGGTGATGTCCTTATGTGTAGCCTCAGCAATCCTCACTGTAGCTGTCCTACAAAATGCCTGTAGCCTCTCTCTGAGTCGCCTCTCACCACTCCCAACCTCTCTGGTACGCATAATATGTAGTAACTCCTGAATCTGACCCTGAAGGAACCGCTGCTCCATAAGGCATGCCTCAAACTGATGATATGGGATAGGATAGGAAGAGAACTGGAAAGGTACTCCTGTGACTGAATGACCAGTAAAGCCTGAATCAGCAGGTGGGGGTCCTCTAACAGGGGGCCTCATGCCTGGGGGTGGAATAGCCTGCAGTGGTACGGGCTGCAACACCGGTGGAGGTAGAATAGCCAATGTTGGTGGAATAATAGGACGTGGATCCGATGATGGCGCTCCAACTGAAGGCTTTGAGTGATCAGCTGATACGGGAATAAAAGAGTCGGCCATCGCTATCTGAAATCATATCGCAATATAAGAATCTCGAACCACAACGCGAATTATACTAATACCGGTTATACCGTAACACTCAACCTCTCGACATTCTATCATTCTATTCCTTACTCCTAATCCTAACCCTCTACCCATTCCCGTCAACCTAGGCTTGTGTCAGTGACTTATAACCTGTAGCTCTGATACCAAACCTGTGGCGCCCTCCAAACCCCGGTCAGAAGTTTGGGGTCCACACACACACCTTATTTATAACCTGCTTATAACAATAATAAAGATAATAATAATATACAGTGACCCTACTTACCAACTACCATGGAACGCAACAGGTTGAAGTATGCACACAAGCCGAACACACACTTATATTACAAACCGTTCAAATCCCAACTATCCAAACTCAGAACTGAGTATTAAACATTATTACAAACTATTACAAACTTATATTATCCCAAAAGAAGCCTACTAGCTCAGCTCGATCAACCTGAACCCCTAGCTCTCGCGCTGGACTGGGGATCCTCGTTACCAACCTGTTCCTTCTTAACTAGAAAAGAACATAAACAATATCGCACAAATGAGCTAACTAGCTCAGCAAGTCACAATGACAAAACTGAGAATAATGATCATCAGGTGAAAATGGTTACGATATCAAGTGAACAATGAATTATGATTTAGAATTGGACATTATACTTTCATTTTAAAAACCAAGGTTAGGCTGCTGATCAGTCACGCACTAACCCCGAGCAAAGCACACAACATTGCTCTAACTACTGGATCCAATGCACACATTGGCCTAATTTGACCATCATATGGTCTGACTACGAATCTGGTCCATAATTTTTATAAAAACAATCCAATTTTAGCATAATAATAGAATAAGCAATAATAAACAATAAACAGAATCATTAACAATATTGGATGTTTCATAATAAAATGGTTTCAGAGTTCATGAGGATCAATATGGCATTTTCAAAGCTTAGCTGTTGGGTAATGAAAGAATTGGATAACAAAGGAATCAGTGTTTCAAGGTTTCAAGGATTTTGCCTTTCAAAGCGTAGGATACAATGGTTTGAGTGTGAAGATAATTCGATTCAGTGTTTGGTATATAGTTTGTATGTATTTGCAAAATGATATTATATATTTGTAGTTCGGGTTTAGATATACAACAATCAAGGGTCAAGAAAGAATCAGGTTTATGGCTCAAGATCAAAACTGGAATCAGGGTTTGGGTTTAAGTGCTTCAAAGCACTTGCAATTTAGGACAAGACTATTAATCACTACAATATCTCGAGAAAGTTCAGAACACTTGCCTGGTGTTAGCTTACTACACTGTACTCACTTCCAATCTCAACAGCCTTACTCTTCAACTACCTGTTTCCCTTTCCTACATTTTGCCTCTTCTGCTCACATATCATAAGGATCTATCAATAATTAACTCATATGATTCTATTCAACACATACTTCTATCTACCCTTCGTTTCACCCAAATCCGATTAACGGATTGAAAGTTATGCAATAAACAAGTACACATCGAATATAGAGATCGACAGTCAACCAACCAATCACATATAACACATAATACGTCACATAATTAATGACATATCATTTATAAAGAAGTTTCGGGTCATAAATAGGCTTTCTGGTATTTAAAATTATTTTTAAAACATTTTTCGGAATTAAAACGGGTCGTTGGATCAATTTCGGGTTAATAAACAGGGTTCGGTTAGCCAATTCTGGCTTCGAAACAATTTTATAATAATTATCGAGCCTTGGAAATAATTTAGAATAATATTTTAAAATTCGAAACTATTTTTCGGAATTTTTAAATCATTTTTAAATACCTAAATCTAATTAAATAATTAATTAAAATCAATTAATAATTAATTAAATCAATTAATCAATTAATTTTCAAATTAATTGACCAATTAATCAATTAAAAATTAACTGAAATTAATTAACTAAATAATTCAGATTTATTTTTGAATTAAAATAATTTTCGGAATTAAAATAATAGTTTTTAGAATTTTCAGAAATTAAAAACGAATTTTTCTAATAAAAATAAATAGGAAATATGATTTTTAAACATTTTTAAAACAGGAATCCTAAATTTGCAAAGTCTGGAAACTTCAGGGACCTAACTGTATCGTCCCCAAAAGTTCAGGTACCAAACTGCAAATTTTTACAGGGGGTCGCCGGAAAATACCCTGTCTCGCCGGAGAACACGATCCAAGGGTGCTCAGGCCACCACCACCTCCAGATCACAACTACACTTCACCAGGAACACACCCATGCCAACAAATCAACCTAACAGTCCCTGAGTTGGCCGGAATTTGGCCGTGAAGTTTGCCAGTTTCCGACGAACTTCGGTAATATTCAAAACACAACTCCCTTCTCTACAGACCTCGTTGATTCATGAAACTTATACGACTGGATTGCAAATTTTACAGAGAACACAACCCGCTATATCACAACATCAATCTATTCCATAATAAGAAACCCCCAAATTTCAATTAAGAACATTCATATGAGTTATAAACCCTAATTTTAAAATTCGAAAATCAAACCCAAATTTGAACATGTTATTGAACTCCAAATCAGACGTATAATATATCAAAATCATCAGGAAAACAATCTCTACAACATGCAATCATCAAATCATACAAACAATCATCCGAACAAAAATTCATATTTTTACTAAAATTAATTCGAAAATAAATAAAATTATAGAAAAATAACCTTGATTTCTGCAGGTGTATGGATTACAGAATCTGGTAGAGCTCTTCAAGACCTTCAGATTGGTTACTCGAGCTTTCCAAACCGAGTTCAATAACACCTCCAAAAGCTTGTTTGATTCTTAGAACAGTTTATGAAATTAGGGTTTTTCTCTGAAAATTATATAATTATCTATCTGCAAATAATTTTGATACGAAATAAAATACGGGTAAAGGCTATTTATATTTACGGAAAATTAGTATCCCGTTGGATCATTTCGGATATAAAACGGTACGTTTATTTATAAAAACTAATCCAAACGGTATCGGTTTTCGGGATAATTATCCAAATTAGTACAATTTGTACTGCGGTCTTGGTCTCAGCGCGTGGTTACACGTACTACGAAGTGATAATTGTGATAGTTTAATAAAAAGCTCCCGTTTATCGAAAATACGAGTTTTATTGATTTACCGAAACGAATATTGTATCGAAAATGTTGCGCCGGGAGCCGCGCAGGACAAACCGTACGCTGGATCGAAAAAGTCGAAACATGGAAAATGCCCGGAATATTGCAATTAGGTTAGGAAGGAGTTCTCGGAAGAGTTTCGGGTTCCAAAAATGTAACAACGGATGACGTCGGTTGGTTCCCGTTTTTATAAAATAGATTTTAAATACCCGGAAAAAGATTTTATAAATTTCATATGATTCTTACAAATTAATAAATCATCATAAAAATAATTAAGAAGATATGACAATTATCTATATTTTATTTTGGTCATATAAAAATTAAAATACTCAATTAATATTATTTTTGAATATCCAAATACAGATAACATTTAACAATTAATTCACAGAATAGATACTGAACACATATAATAATTATTTAATAGCAAAATAATTACATGATATATCCCGGATATTACACTGGCTGATCAGCAGGGTATAGATGCGAACTTGTGTCCAGTTTAGTTCGTTTGTACTTGCCAGTAATGGCCTTCTTTCTATTCTCGCAGGGTTATATCTTTGCAGATATACCCAGGTTACCGATTCATTTATACTGCTTTAGCACTATTTATATTTTGCGGACTTGTTGAGCAATTTTTGGCTCACCCTTTTTATTGTTATTCACCTTATTGTTTTCAGTTAAGAAGGAATATGAAACCTATCAGGACTCGAGTGGTAAAAAAGCGAGTCAAGCCTCGGGATCTCTCATACCCAATGTGTTGATCCCAATCTAGGAAGAAAGCTTTGAGTTGTCTGAACAGGTGGAGTGTAGATAGTTAGTGTGTGTGTTTGAATAAAAGATGAAATTAGTTTAAAACTGGTTAGACAATGGTTTGTAATAAAGAGAGTTTGTAAGATTTTGAATTTAGTTTGTAATAAAGTAGTTATTGGTTCTTATTTTCGCACTTCAACCTAAAAAGATTCTGGTTAGTATTAAAGGGGTTTAGATTCATTTCTTTATTATTTGTTAATCAGATTGTACAGGTTTGGTGATTAGCTAGTAACCCCAGACTTATACCCCAGGTCTGGGGGGCGTTACATCGGGTGTTTGAAAAAGGAATGTGGCAGCCTGTTAAGCAGGATTTTGAGAACAAAGAAGCATTACCATTTCCATGCAAATATGAAGATTTTCAAAGATGCTGGAATAGAGTAGTGAAGCAACATGAAGTTAGACTATATATATTTTATTTTATTATCTTATCTTACTGTCATATTACTTGGTGATATATAAACCAAGTGTAGCAAGTAAAATAATTAACAAAGCAAGCTTATTTTCATAGAAACATATCAAGCTGTATTCTGTAAGAATTTCTCTGTAGTTTTGTTTGTTCAACTTGTAAAGCAGCTGTGAGTTATTCAAAACTTCATAGAGTTCTCAATCTGATATATATATATATATCTGGTGGATAGTTTCAAATCCACTAGAAAGTTTTAAAGGTTGTGAATTATTACTTAGTGTTTTAATTTCTATTACTCTTTCATTCAATACTATTGCAAATCAAACACTGTTATATATATATTAAGTTAGAACAATTTTAAAATCTTAAAATGTAGCCAGAATTACATTCAACCCCCCTTCTGTAATTCTTGTTGTATTGTTAGGGAATAACAATTGGTATCAGAGCAAGCTCTTGAAGAATAAAGAGTATAAAGATCACAACAAATAGTAAGATGAACAAGAAGGATGTTGGAGTTAAAACTCCATTTCTGGACAAAGACAACTATCACCATTGGAAGGTGAAGATGCACCTACATCTTCTTTCCCAAGATGAGGCCTATGTGGACTGCATAGAGAGAGGTCCTCATGTACATATGAGAGCTGCAACTGGTAATGAACCATCTGTTCCAAAACCTAGGCATGAATGGTCAGATCCTAATATTGAGCAAGTCAGAAAGGATAAGAAGGCCATGAACATATTATTCAATGATGTTGATGGTGATATGTTTGATAACATCATTAACTGTAAAACAACCAACGAGGTTTGGGACACAATATAAATTATTTATGATGGTACTGAGCAAGTAAGGGAAAACAAGATGCAGCTCTCGATTCAGCAATATGAGCATTTCCACTGTGAAAAAAGTGAGTCACTCACTGATATATTTAGTAGATTTCAAAAGCTACTAAATGCTCTGAAGCTATATGGAAGAGTCTATCAAACAAAAGACTCTAACCTCAAGTTCTTTAGATCTCTCCTAAAGGAGTGGAAGCCAATGACAGTCTAATTGAGAAATTCTCAGGATTACAAGGAGTTCACCTTGGAGAGACTATATGGCATCCTGAAAATCTATGAGCTTGAAATAGAGCAAGATGAAAGGATGGAGAAAGGAAGGAAGAAAAGAGGATCCATAGCACTGGTTGATGAGTTAGAGAAGGAAAAAGGATAAAGATGGAAGCTGTTGAATCTACATCAAAGGTTTATAAAAACAAGGGTAAAGGGATGGTAGCTGAAAATGAAGATCAGTTGATCCAAGATGACATAGATGATATTGATGAACATCTAGCATTTTTATCCAGAAGATTTGCCAAGCTCAAATTCAAGAAGAATTTTGGAGCAGCCAAGCCTAGTAGAAACATGGTTGATAAGTCAAAATTCAAGTGTTTCAAATGTGGCTTGGCTGGTCATTTTGCTAGTGAGTGTAGAAAGTCTGATTCCAGCAAAAAGAAATTTGAGCCTGTTGATTATAAACATAAATACTTTGAGTTGCTTAAACAAAAGGAAAGGAATTTCATCACACAGGAGAATGACTGGGCTGCAGATGGATTGGATGAAGATGAAGAAACAAACTATGTCAATCTAGTCCTAATGGCCAAACTAGATGAAACAAAGACCAGTTCTTCAAGCAATCAGGTAATCACCACTAACTTAGCACATTTATCTAAAGCTGAGTGTAATGATGCAATAAATGACATGTCTACAGAATTATATCAGTTGCGTGTTACACTTAAGTCTGTCACTAAGGAAAATGCTAAAATTAAAGAAAACAATTTGTTCTTAAGTGAGAGGAATAATGTGCTAGAGTCTCAATTTATTGAATTTCAAAAATTGAGAATTGAGTGTAAAATTGCTAAGGATGGATTAACTTAGTCCTTGAAGAAATAAGACATTTTAAGGAAACAGCTTGAGAGAGAACAGGAAGTAATTAAAGCATGGAAATCATCTAGAGATGTTCATGCTCAAATTACTAAAGTTCAAGGTATAGAATCCTTTTGTGATGCAGCCTCGAAAAAGAGCAAAGAGAAGCTTGATTCCAATCTGGTTGAAGGACTTTTTACAGATGTGGACTCGACGAATGATGAAAATCATCTGTCGGATAATCAAAAGGATTATCCGTCAAGAGACAAGGAGCCACATCTGTCGGTTGTGAGTAAACCAGTTAGCAAAGCTAAATTACTTAAATTGAATGAGAAATATGGACCAGTCTCTAAAAAACATTGTTCGAGGAGAATCAAGTCAAGTTAGAAAAGAAAAGAAAGTTAATGTTGGTCATATGTCTATCAAGCAATTGAATGACAGGCTGGAAAAGATTAAGGTTAAAACAGAAGCTAAAAAGAAAAATAATAGAATTGGGAAGGTAGGGATTAACAAACATAAAAATTACACACCTAATAAATATGCACCAAGAAAAATCTGTGCTAAGTGTGGTAGTGTTAATCACCTGTCTGTTAATTGCAAGATTGATATGCCTACTCTCATGACTGCACCTTCTTCTTTTTCGAACATGACAACCATGTCTGCAATGCCTATGAATGCTATGCCCGCTCAGAATATAAATGCACAATTTTCTAATATGCCATTTGCACCTAATCCTTATTATGCTATATTTAGTATGCCACAAATGCCATTTAGCATGCCTTACTGGAATAACATGTTTGCAAATAGCATGCCATTTCATGTAAACCAAAATATGCATGATAATTTTATTTCAATGACTGGCTTCAAAGGTCCAACTCAAATGACTAAGGATGAATCTGAGATCCCCAAGCCAAATGAGATCAAACCTATGAAATCAAAGAAAAAGGCTAACAAGGTAGGACCCAAGGAAACTTGGGTACCAAATCAACTTGATTTGATTATGATGTGTGCAGGGAAATAGAAAGAATCTTTGGTATCTAGACAGTGGTTGCTCAAGACATATGACTGGAGATTCTACGCTGCTCACTGAGATCAAGGAAAGAGCTGGCCCAAGTATTACTTTTGGAGATGACAACAAGGGTTATCCTGTGGGATATGGCTTGATTTCAAAGGATAATGTCATCATTGAAGATGTTTCCTTAGTGGATGGACTCAAGCACAATTTGTTGAGTATCAGCCAGCTTTGTGATAAGGGCAATTCAGTTACTTTCAATTCTAAAGCTTGTGTTGTGACAAAAAAAGAGCAACAAAGTGGTTCTCACTAGAGTGAGAAAAGGGAATGTGTACCTAGCTGACTTCAACTCATCAAATGCAGAATCAGTCATTTGTTTTCTCAGTAAAGCAAGTCAAGATGAAAGTTGCCTATGGCACAAGAAGCTGTCCCATTGAACTTCAAGACCTTGAATGAGCTTGTCAAGAAAGAATTGGTTAGAGGTATTCCTCAAGTGGAGTTTACTAAGGATGGATTGTGTGATGCCTATCAGAAAGGAAAGCGGATCAAAGCATCATTCAGAAAGAAGCTTAATTCAATAATTGAAGAACCTTTGTAACTGTTGCACATGGATTTATTTGGACCAGTCAATGTGTTGTCCATATCAAGGGAAAGATTTTGCCTAGTAATTGTAGATGATTTCTCAAAGTTCTCTTGGACATATTTTCTGAAATCTAAAGATGAAGCTAGTGAAATCATCATCAATCACATAAGGCAAGTCAACACTCATCCTGACTTCAAAATGAGAAGAATCAGGAGTGACAATGGAACTGAGTTCAAAAATTTTGTAATGAGATCATTTTGTGAAGAAAATGGGATTATGCATGAGTTTTCTGCAGCTAGAACCCCACAACAAAATGGCGTGGTAGAAAGGAAAAACAGATCTCTTATTGAAACTGCAAGAACAATGCTAGAAGAATCAAAGTTACCAACATACTTTTGGGCTGAAGCTGTGAATACTGCATGCTACACTCAGAACATTTCTTTGGTTAATCAAGCAAAATGCATGACACCCTATCAATTGTTCAAGAATAGGAAGCCAACTCTAAATTTTCTTCATGTCTTTGGCTGCAAATCTTATATTTTAAGGAATCAAACTGATCAACATGGAAAGTTTGATGCCAAAGCAGATGAAGGAATTTTTGTTGGATATGCTATTGGAAAAGCATATAAAGTCTACAATCTGAGAACCAACATTGTTATGGAATCAATACATGTTGTGTTTGATGATAAAGAAATTAAAGGACTGCAAGATGGAGATTTCCATGAAAGCCTCAAATTTGATAATGTGGAGATGGTTAGTGATGACAGTGATGATGAAAGTGACCAAGAAATAGTGGCCAAGGATAATGCAGAAAAATCTAAAACTAATGAAGTACATAATTTAACATCCGTCGAGTTACAAAATGCTTCATCCGTTGGAAAAATGAGAGAAGCTGAAAGTCAAAACAGATCACTTACAGAAAGAACCCATTACTCAAATCAAAGATTCACTAACTCGGGGGGAGTTTATTTTAATCAAAACTCAGTCACACATCAAGACAACAATGAGGCCTCTTCATCTAGAGCTAATCTACCTCAACAAAGAAAAAGGACTAGAGATCATCCTTTTGAGCTCATCATTGGTGATGCATCTTCTAGATTTCAAACAAGGAAAGCAACTCAAGAAGAATGTCTATATAACAGCTTTCTTTCTAAGGAAGAACCAACGAAGGTAGAGGAAGCTTTGTTAGATCCTGATTGGATTTTAGCTATCCAGGAAGAGTTAAACCAATTTGAAAGGAACAAGGTATGGAAGCTTGTACCCAAGCCTAATGGAAAGAATCCAATTGACACCAAGTGGGTATTCAGAAACAAGATGGATAAAAATGGCATAGTTGCCAGGAACAAAGCTAGATTGGTCACTAAGGGCTACTGTCTACAAGAAGGAATATATTTTGATGATAACTTTTGCTCCTGTTGCAAGACTTGAAGCCATCAGAATTTTCTTAGCCTATGCAACCCATGCCAATTTCAAAGTCTGTCAAATAGATGTCAAAAGTGCCTTTCTGAATGGAGATTTGGAGGAAGTCTATGTCAGTCAGCCTCCTGGATTTGAAGATCCAAATTTACCAGAATATGTCTATTATCTATTGAAAGCACTTGATGGATTGAAGCAAGCACCTAAAGCCTGGTATGACACTTTATCAAAGTTTCTCTTAGAAAATCACTTCACAAGAGGTATTGTTGATAAAACTTTATTCTTTAAAAATGTTAATGGCTCTAGTATACTTGTTCAAATTTATGTGGATGATATTATATTTGGCTCTACAGATGAAAAACTCTGCAAAATGTTTGCCAAATTGATGCAAAGTAAGTATGAAATGAGCATGATGGGAGAACTAACTTACTTTCTTGGTTTGCAAGTTAAGCAAGTTAGTGATGGAATATTCATTAGTCAAACCAAATACATTTATGATCTTTTAAAGAAGTTTGATTTAATGGATTGCACATCTGTAAAAACTCTCATGACCACTACAACTAAGCTTGAATTAAACACTACTGAAAAGTCTGTGGATATTTCAAGCTATAGAGGCATGGTTGGTTCACTTTTATAATTAACATCTAGTAGGCCAGATATAATATTTGCTACTTGTCTTTGTGCTAGATTTCAGGATGATCCTAGAGAATCTCACTTAGTAGCTATTAAGAGAATTTTCAGATACCTCAAGGGAACACCAAAACTTGGCATTTGGTACCCTAGAGATTCTGGCTTTGATCTAACTGGTTATTAAAATGCAGATTATGCATGTTATAAAATAGATAGAAAAAGTACAACAGAAACCTGTCAATTTCTAGGGAACAAGCTTGTGTCCTGGTTCAGTAAAAAGCAAAATTCAGTTTCTACTTCTACAGTTGAAGCTGAATATATTGCTGCTGGTAGTTGTTGTGCACAAATTTTATGGATGAAAAACCAACAGTTGGACTATGGTCTACAAGTGAACAGAATTCCTATTTTCTATGATAACACAAGTGCAATTGCCATCACTAAAAATCCAATACAACATTCAAGAACAAAGCACATAGACATCAAGTACCACTTCATCAGGGAACATGTAATTAATGGTACTGTGGAATTTCATTTTGTTCCAAGTGAAAAGCAGCTTGCAGATACATTTACCAAGCCACTTGATGAATCCACCTTTTCTAGGTTGGTAATTGAGTTAGGTGTGTTTAATTATTCCTGAATCTTTTCTGATAATTTTGCAAGCTATGATGCAGCCAAAAATTTAATTGTTTTTTTTGTTTTAGATAAAATTTTGGCTAATTCAAAATTTACATCTCGACGGATGCTCATTATCCATCGAGTTTGATCATCCGTCGGAATAGAATATTTTAATAAAAAAATTAATTACTTTTCTGGATTATTTTATACCCGACGGATAACTGTTTTATCCTCATCCGTCGAATTGTCTACATCTTAGCCGTTAAAAGTACTGAACATTATCCATCGGATATACTTACAGTCTGTAAGTATATCACGACGGATAATTGACAAAATTTTGACAATTTATTTTATTTTAAACGACTATTTTAGCAATTTTGATTGGTTACTTTATTTTACTTTATTACTTTTGACAATTTATTTCTGAGATAGTATAAAAGCTAAATTCATTTTCACTCTTTTCTTTTATCTTTCTCTACTGCAATTAACTAATCTCTTCTTCTTCAAAGCAAAACCCTCTCTCTTTCTGCAAGTTGTCTTACCCTAACAATGACACCAATAGTCAAAATCATATCTAAGTCAACATTTATCTATGAGAAGAATAATTTTGTGGCACTTGTGAACAAAGGGATTCCAGCATCTGGAGATTATCACAAAATGATGAATTTTGTGAAGGGATGCAAGCTTAATTATGCTATACTGGAATCACCCACAATCTACTGCGAAGTTGTGGAGGAGATGTGGATAACTGTTGTCTATCAGGCAAATGACAAAACCATCACTCTCTCCATCAAAGGTAAGGAACACTGCATTAACTGTGACATTATCAAAGTATTCTTTAAAATTCCAGATAATACCACTACTAATCCACATACAGATGTTGATATAGTTAATTTGCTTAACTCCATGGGCTATGCACTTCCTACTACTAAATTAAGTGAGATTAGAAGGCTAGGTCTTAGAAAAGAGTGGAGTTTCTTGTGTGATGTAGTTACCAAAGTGTTTTCTAATAAGATAAGTAACTTTGATTACATCAATACTACTGTGCTTAACATGCTTTACATGCTTCTTACTGATAAGTACTTCAATTTCAGTGATGTTGTTATGTTTGAGTTAGGATATAAGTTAGAAGAGGTTAATAAAAGATCTAAACATATCTATTATGCTAGATTCTTTATGATTATTGCTAACCATATCTATGAAGATCTTGTAATTGAGAACCCAACTAATAAATTAGATTGTTGGGTTCAAGAAAGAAGGGTAATTTCATACTTGAATAGAGCTGATCACCACAAGGAGGTGCCCTTGGTTTATTTTCCAATCATGGAGGGCCCTCAGGTAAGTGAGGTAAGCACCACTGTCTCTTTAATTCCAACCTCAAAAATTTCTTTGCCTTTGAGTGTGGCTATGGCATCTGTGTCAATGACCCAACAGATGCCTACCCAAGCTACCAAAATAAAAACTTCAAAATCCAAAACAAAGAAAACCCCCTCTGGTTTCTCTCAAAAGAAACCAGTTGCAAAATCTACCAAACATCAAGAGGGGAGTGTGAAGGTGAGTGAGTTAGGTGAGGGATATGGTGAACATCAAAGAAGCCCTAATGATAAGGTTGGAGAGGTGAGTGTTTCCCAGCTTAGCCACACTGTAGTTTCCCAACAAACTGCAGTACTTAAAAATGACTTAAGCTTATTGCTAGTTGCATCCTCCCAAAAGGATGTAGCTATTGAACAAAGCTCTTAGCCAAGAGCATAGGCCAAAAAGGTAAGGGATACTAGCTCACCTCAAACTTATGCCAGAAAGAAGAGATCTAAAACCTTTGGGGATGCACAGGGAACACATAGTACAAACTGCAGCTAAAGACTCAGTCACTGCACCATCTCAAAGTCAATTTGATGTGGCTCCAATAAATGTGGAGTCACAGCCAAAATCTTTAGTAATGGAAACACCACAAACACTAAACTCTCCCACAATTTCTCTGAATGTGGATATGATCAACACATCAATTCTTGATTCCCCTTTTTTAACTCTGTTGGGGAAGCCAAAATCTAGTGCAAGTGAGCATCATCTTTTGGATGATTTGTTGGCTCACTTGCCAATTCTTTCAGGATCTATTGAGACATCTGTGCCCAAATTTTCATCAATCTGCACAGAGTCTACAATAGTCTCCATTCCAAACTCATTCATTTTTTCTATTCCGGTTGATATTGTTCATTCGTCGGTTAATGATTGTATCCCGATGGATGTGCCTAACAGTAGTCATCCGTCGGCTAGCCTAACTACTATCCTGATGGATGTTCCTCATCCGTCGGTACTCTCTACACACACTGAAATTTCAACAATTATAACAAGTGTAGATGAGTTAGTAGTTGTACAATCACTCTTAGGACTGAGGGAAGGGAGTGAAATGAGTGAGAGACTGGGTTGCTCCCAGGCAAAAGGTTAGGAAAGGAGTGAACAAATTCAGGCTATTTCTTCTAGCCTGACAAAATAGAGTGAGAGGAGTTCCACCTTAGAAGGTGATGGTGAGGGTGTGAGGGTGGTGAGCCAAGGGGAGCCCTTGATGCAAGAATATAGAAAAAATGAGAGAAATCCAGGTACAGGAGAAATAAGGATGAACATCATTGTTAGTAAGTCAATGAATGTCAACGATGCAGACAGAGAGAAACTATTTCCGCATGATCAAGTTGTCATAGATTCCATATCTTTGGATGCTGAGACATTTACTCATCATGTTCCAGCATATCAACTTTTGGCTGGACAGGGCAATGAGAATACAGAAAAGATGCTTAACTTGGTGCATACAACTGAATCAATGCAAATAGCAAAGGATGCCATCACATCCATGCCAGTTAAAACTGGTGATGATGTTGACTATGGTACTGGTGAGTCTGAAGACTTCTTTGGAAATGAAGATGGTGATGGAGAAGAGTTCATGGACATAGGGGGAGAAGTAGGCATTAGATCTAGAATAAACATTCTTCCTTGGGTGTTTTCTAAAGAGTGTGATGAGCAGAATTTCAAAACAACTCTTTTTCACATCATTCAACAGACACACAATACTCTTCAAGCCACTACCAATGCTAGCACCAAGAAGCTTATACATAAACACCTCAATTCTCTACAACTACTTTAAATCCAAGCTCTTCAACACAATCAAGATATCACTTCAGTCAAAACAAAGATTGACCAAGTCAAGAAGGATGTCTCTGATTAATTGGATGCTAAATTTCTAGATACAACAATGCTTGACATCAATAGACAGTTGAGGAAGAATTCTAATCTTGCAACTACAGTGGACTCTTTGGACACTAGACTGAGAGCAGTAGAAGCCTCTCTCACAACTATTCATCTTCATCAAGCACAACAAACTCAATTGCTCCAAAAGCTAGTGGCTGCACAAACTTCCACCTCCACTCTACTTGATGATAACAAAAGGGGGAGAAGGATCCAAACATCCCAGTTAATCAAGAAGAGCCAACCAGTGAGGGGGAACATATGATAAATGTTCAAATTAGTCAAGTAATAGTTCCAGAAATTACTTTGCCAATGCCTCCAGTATTGGACAACATTGATCTGATCCAAATAGCAGCTGCTAAATTTGATTCAAAGATAAATCCCAAGATGCTTGATGTTGCAGCTGTTGAGAAGGAACTAGATGCAAAATGGAAGAAGATTGATGCAGATATTCAGAAGAAATTTGGTCAGCTACAGAAACCAGACTAGACTTTTCATCATCATTCTCAAGTCAAGCAAATCTCAGTGAATGAAATGAGTCTAGGTAGCTAGGAAAAAGGGCAAACTTCATGCATCAAATCTCCTAAAGCCAATCTAATTTTGAAGCCTAAAAGGAACTGTCCAAAGTCATCAAAAAAGAATCCCTTCGATCTCGTGTTTGAGACTCCAAAACCAGATGAAAAGAAGCTGTTGGCAAGGTCCATAGCATTTTACAAAGATCCTTCTGATTCAGTACAAAAGAAGAGAATTGCCAAGATCTACAGGAATGGTAAGGTAATCTGTGTGGTGGTTGGACACTCTCAGTTTGTAGAAGCTAATAAGGAAGAAAAAGAAAGGATCAAGCAAAAAAAGAAGCAGACTGCTTTAGATGCTAAGAAGCTCAAACAAAAGAAGAAGCAAGCTGCTATATTGGCCAAACTTCAAGCTGTCAAATCTACAATTGAGATTTCTGAAAAACCACCTGTGATTACTGAAGCTCAGGATCAGCAAATACAAAATGAACCTCCACAGAAAAGAAAATTCAGGTACAAACTTCATTCCAAAATGAAATTGGACTTCAGTGATGAGGAAATGGAATACTAAATTCCTAAACAATCTACAACTTCAACTCAAACATCCAAGCCTTCAGTGGCACATGAGACATTCAAGGTGGATCCAACAAAGAATTTTCACGGTGAACCTATAATTTCCAAGGATAAGCCAATAGACTGGGAAAGTTTACCAATTCCTGAACTCAACTTACCTATCTTCAACAAGCCAAAGAAACAAAGACTAGAGCAATCAAGAAAGTCAAGCCTGCGACTCTCAGAACCAAGACCCTAACCAAATCTCAACCTACAGTCAACAAAGAAGATCTTTTATATATCTGTGACATCAAAGAGTTTTCAGATATAAACCTCTACTTGGATGAATTGGAAGAAGTAAGAGGGATTGATGCTCACATACATCTTCCTGAAATACTAGTATTTAAGTACAAGGGAGGAAGAAAAATCACATGGCCACTTCACAGGA
Organism: Apium graveolens; assembly: GCF_009905375.1. Taxonomy (NCBI): domain Eukaryota; kingdom Viridiplantae; phylum Streptophyta; class Magnoliopsida; order Apiales; family Apiaceae; genus Apium; species Apium graveolens. Next base: position 180,609,663 of record NC_133653.1, read on the forward strand.
TTCTTCAAGAAAGCTGTTCTGTATTGATAAAGATCTTCTCATCCTTCAAGAAAAACTTTGGTTTCAATGTAACTACAAGGAAATTGGTCCTAAAGAAGATAGAAGATCTAAGGAGTGATAAAGCCAAGAATGCACTTCCAAGAACTCTAACAATTCCCTTCACTGGCAGTACAGTGCATTTGAGGCCTTATTGGCTAATGGAATTCATGGATGATAAAGGAGTTAGAAGATTCTTCAGACTGGATGATCAATTGAGTATCTCTAGCAATGAGACTCTATTGGAAATACAAGAAAAGATGGATCTATCTGAAGCTGATGAACTTGAATTCCATAGACAACTCCAGAATCAAATAGAAGAAAATGACAGGAAGCTTGGAAAGAAATCCAGACAATCAAGGAAATAGAAATTATCTGTCCAGTCTAGAGGAGCACCTTGATAATGATTGTGAGAACTCTTTGTACACTCTTATTTTGTTCAATTTTCAATAAATATTATAGCACTTATCAGTTTTATCTACTATATCTCAATCTATACATTTGGGGTGTTTTGTTATGATCAAGTTTCTCTTAATTTATGGCTACAATTCCAGTAGACATAAATTAGGGAGATTGTTAGGAATATGTTATGAACTTGATGATAAGTTAAACAAAATACCTTAGTAGATTTAACTTAGTGAATTTTGTATCTCTCGACGAATGTTCTATTATAGTCCCGACGGATGAACTTTATATTCCCGACGGATGATAATTTAACATCCATCGAGAGTGTAGCTTATATAACAAATAAGTACTGCAACACATTTCTGTAAACAACATGTTTTAGTCTAGTAGATTCTGTAGGATTCTCCAAGTCATGTTGACTACTAAATAAATATGCAGAATAGTTTGGCTAATTATAAATATGAGATGTCTTGTAATTCTGTATAAGTGAAATAGAGTCAAGTGGCAGATAGACTCCCGACAGATGATCTACAAGACTCCTAACGGATAATCAACAAGACTCCCGACGGATGACCAACATAGTCCCGACGAATGATCAAATTCAAAATAGTTGTTGATAGTGACAATACAGTCACATGCGTTGGGTGTTTGAAAAAGGAATGTGACAGCCTGTTAAGCAGGATTTTGAAAACAAAGAAGCATTACCATTTCCATGCAAATATGAAGATTTTCAAAGATGCTGGAATAGAGTAGTGAAGCATCATAAAGTTAGACTAGATATGTTTTGTTTAATTATCTTGTCTTACGGTCATGTAACTTGGTGATATATAAACCAAGTGTAGCAAGTAAAACAATTAACAAAGCAAGATTATTTTCAGAGAAACATATCAAGTTGTATTCTGTAAGAGTTTCTCTGTAGTTTTATTTGTTCAACTTGTAAAGCAGCTGTGAGCTATTCAAAGCTTCACAGAGTTCTCAATCTGATATATATATATATATATATATATATATATATATATATATATATATATATATATGGTGGATACTTTCAAATCCACCAGAAAGTTTTAAAACTTGTGTTTTATTACTTAGTGTTTTAATTTCTATTACTCTTTCATTCAACACTATTGCAAATCAAACATTGTTATATATATTAAGTTAGAACAATTTTAAAATCTTAAAAAGTAGCCAGAATTACATTCAACCCCCCTTATGTAATTCTTGTTGTATTGTTAGGGAATAATAAGCTCTAACATATATCCGTTGATCAGCTTATCCGTTGAAGATGTCTTGAGTGACAAGTCAAAGCTGCGAAATAAATCAGAATGTGCTGATTTATAAGATTGTAGATGATTTAGATATGTATAGAAAGTAGATGAGTTATACTACAACATATCTTGTAATTGATATGGTTTGATTGTAGCTGTGTAGTATATAATCACAGAATATGTTATCATTTTATAGTGTGCACAACTCGAGTATTCTATAACCTAGCAGCTCTTAAGAATATTGTTCTTGAGAGAGTTTTGTAACAGTTTATTAAAGATCAATATAAACTGTTATTCGATTCATCTGTGCTTACTTTATTTCTGTGATAAATCGATTTGTTTAGTAATTTTATCCAACCCTCCTTAAACAATTACTTTACTGGGCAACACAGTGTTCTAAAAATCGCCGAGTCAGCCAAGTACCCGGTCCAAGTACTCGTTTTTAACTACTCATCTGATCCGAATTTTGAGTAATTAAGTTCAAAACCGATTTGATTAATAATAAGTCAAAACTCGGTCTTGACTTCGAGTACTTGAGGTCAAACCCGGGTTTGACTTTCTATTTTTTTCTAAAAAAAATTATCCCAAAAAAAATCAAACGTAAAATTATATATACTTGCTTTTTATTTTTTTTGTAAAATATTGAAATGTATCATAATAATACGTGAAATAATCAAACAATCAACATCTTCTTAAACTCTTTATAGTGTGATATAAAATAATTAGAATAATTTATTTTTTATTAGTACTATATATTATCTGACAAAATATATATAATTTTTAATATACATACACAAAAATTAAAATAAAATGAAATTAATATATGAGAGATAAAATTAAAAAAATAATGATAACCGATTAGTAATTCGAGTACTTATTCCGAGTATTCTCCGAGTTCTGAGTGCACGTTTTTCCGGAACAAAACTGAGTCGAACCGATTTTCGATTTTTACAACCTTGCAAAGAAGTAAAGAACATAAGACACACCATTACAACAAATTTAACTAGAAAATTAATTGGATTTTTTTTCAAAATTCATTAACGACAAACATACAATTGGCGATGGTTATATTCATTTAAACAATAATTTTGTAACTAATGTTTGTCGTGTTAAATATGTGATGTATAATTTTTGTGTGTTATATTTTTTTATAATTCTATACATACACACACACCCCTTCATATTTTTTATTAAAATTTTACACTTAAATACTTCGAAAGATAAACTAATTTACCTCTTAATTTAAGTTGTTTGTCAACGATATTATAGATAATAAATATAACATAATATTGTGCAAGATATGCCTTTACATAACAAGACTAAGTCACTTTGACAATCCCAAGATTTAGTTGACTTGTAATTTTATGTGATCTGTAATGATGTTTCTTAAGTTTGTAAAATTATCAAGTAGACTAGACTGGAGTATTATTCAGTAAACAATAACAACAAGCTAGGAATAAATTTCTGGAAGAAGATCAAGCCTGATCATGCCTTAGAATGAAGATAAACTGCTTGGTGAAAAATAATCATGTGGATTGAAAAATGTTCAAAGTCAAGTGTCAAGAAGTTACAGATCAAGTTATGTCGAGAAGTCTATGAGAAGTCAGAAAAGCTTGTGGGGAAGTCATTATACTTTTAGAGATGTCATTCTACTTGTAGAGAAGTCCAAGGCTATGTAGAGAAGTGGAGATATCGATAAGTCAAAAATGTATGTAGAGAAATGGAGATATTGACAAGTAAAAAATATATGTAGAGAAGTGGAGATATCGACAATCCAAATTGCACATAGAGAAATGGAATTATTGACAAGCCAAACTGCATGTAGAGAAGTGAAAATTCGACAAGCCAAACTGCATATAAAGAACTGGAGACACGGGTAAGAGACACGGGTAAGCCAAACTGTATATAGAGAACTGGATATATCAATAAGTCATTCTATATATCTGTTGGTCCCTAACAATGCAGCAAGAATTACAGAAGGGGGGGGGGTTGAATGTAATTCTAGAAACTTTTTCAGATAAATGAAAAATGGTTCTTTCTTAATAATATATAAGTAAGTGTTTTGATTTGCAAAGTGCGGAATGACAAGTTAAAATGAATCAAAACACAAAGTAATAAAAACACAAGTCTTTAAAACTTTCTGGTGGATTTGAATGTATTTACCAGATATATATATATATATATATATATATATATATATTAAGAGAACCCTATGAAGCTTGAATAGCTCACAGCTGCTTACAAATATGAACAACTAAACTTACAGAGAAATGCTACATGATACAACTTACAATTGTTTCTCTGAGAATGTATTTGCTTAGTCTCGTTGTTGTTTAACTTGCTACTCTTGGTTTATATGTCACCAAGATTACACAGTAATAAGACAAGATAATAAAACAAAACCTATCAAGTCTAATACTATTCTGCTTCACTACTCTATTCCAGAATCTTTGAATACCTTCATAGTAGCATGAAAATGGTAATGCTTCTTTATTCTCAAAAACCCAGTTGAATAGGCTACCACATTCCTTTTACAAACACTCGACGCATGTGACTGTGTTGTCACTGTCAACAGATGTTTGAATTGATCATCCGTCGGGTACATGATTATCATCCGTCGGGTTGCCTGGTTGATCATCCGTCGGGTAGCTTTGTTGATCATCCGTTGGGTAGCTATTTGGCACTTGACTTCATTTCATTTATGTAGAATTACAAGATATCTTATATTTATAATTAATCAACCTATTATGCATATCTAATTAAAGTCAACATGACTTATATGCTACTATATAATCTATACAAAGGTGTTTGCAGAAATGTGCTTCATGACTTATTGTTACATAAGCTACCCACTCGATGGATGTCAAATCATCATCCGTCGGGACTATATTGAGTCATCCGTCGGGACTATATTTGATCATCCGTCGAGTGCTACATAATCCACTAAGTTAAATCTACTAAGGTGTTTTGTTAATAAAACCATCAAGTTCACAACATATTCCCAACAATCTCCCCCAATTTATGCCTACTAGAATTGTAGTCATAAATTACGAGAAACTTGATGATAACAAAACACCCTAAAAATACAAATTTAAATGGTAGTAGATAAAACTGTAAAGTGCTGCAATAATCACTTGAAAACAAGGTAAAGTGTACAAAGATTTGCTCACAGTCTTTTTCAAGGTGCTCCTATAGTCTGAGCAGATTGATCTATTTCCTTAATAATCTGGATCTCTTTCCAAGCTTTCTGTTGTTTTCTTCTATCTGATTTTAGAGCTGTTTGTGGAATTCAAGTTCATCAGATTCTGAGAGATTTAGCATTCCTTGCATTTCCAGAATAGTCTAATTGTTAGAAATGCTCAACTGGTCCTCTAATCTGAAGAATCTTCTAACTCCCTTATCATCCATGAATTCCATCAGCCAGTAGGGCCTTAGATGCACTCTACTCCCTGTGTAAGGAATAGTTAAGGTCTTTGGGAGTGCATCTTTGGCTCTAATACTCCTCAGTTCTTCAATCTTCTTTAGGACTAATCTTCTAGCTGTCACATTGAATCCAAAGTTCGTTTTGAATGATGAATAAACTTTTATCTGTACAGATGACTCTCTTGAAGAATCCTATGAAGTGGCCATTGAATCTCTTTTCCTCCCTTGTACTTGAATACTAACCTTTCAGGTAGATTCCTGTAAGCATCAATCCCTCTAACTTCTTCCAGTTCATCTAGATAGAGGTTTAGATCAGAGAATTCCTTGATGTCACAGATGTAGATGATATATCCCTTGTTAACTTTGGTTTGAGATTTGATTAGGGATTCGGATTTGAGAGTTGAGGGCTTCACTTTCTTGACTGATCTGGTCTTTATCTTCTTTGGCTTCATGAAATAAGGTAGATTGAGTTCAGGAATTGGTAGACTATCCCAGTCTATTGGCTCATCCTTTGGAATGATAGGTTTATCATGGAAATTCTTGGATGAATCTATCTTGAATTCTTCATGTGCCACAAAGGGCATGGATGTTTGAGTTGTTGCAGAAGTAGACTTTTTGGGAAACTGATCTTCCAATTCCTTTACATCAAAGTCCACTTTTCTATTGGCATGAAGTTTATATCTAAACCTTTTTGTCTGCTGTTATTCTTCTTGCATTTTCAGATTCTTAGATCCAGTGGTTTTAGATGATTGTTCAGGAATTTGTTGTGTAGGCTTCACAACTTGCAACTTGGCCAAGATAGCAGCTTGCTCCTTCTTTTGTTTGAGCCTTTTAGCATCTAGAGCAGCTTGCTTCTTTTCTTGCTTCAATCTTGCCTTTTTTTCCCTTTTTGCTTCATCAAATTGAGGGTGTCCATCCACCACACAAATTTCCTTACCATTTCTGAAAACCTTGGCAATTCTCCTTTTCAATGCCGAATCAGCTGGATCCTTGTGGAATGCAATAGATCTTGACAACAGTTTCTTCTCATCAAGCTTTGGTGTCTCATACACTGTGTCCAAAGGATTCTTTAGTGAAGATTTTGGATAGTTCACCTCTGGCTTCATGATTAGATCTGCCTTTGGAGATTTGATGCAGGATGTCTGGCCTCTTTCCAGATTGTTCATGCTCATATCATTCAAAGAAATTTGCCTGATTTGAGAATGATGAATGGCTGATTTGTCTGGCTCCTTTGCTAGACCAAACTTCTTTTGAATATCCTCATCAATTTTCTCCCAGTTTATTAGACTAAACTACTTCTTCTCAGCTGCTCTCAAAGTGGTTGCTGCTTCATTGATCAGATCAATGCTATTCTAAGCTGGTGGCTTTGTGAAAGCAATTGTAGGCATAATTACTTTCTAACTTGAATGTTGAGCTGTTTCTCCCCCTCACTTGAGCCTTTCTCCCCCTTTTTGTTATCATCAAGTTGTATGGGGGGGGGAGTTGAGCAGCCACCAACTGTTGGAGTAGAGCAGTCTGAGTTTCTTTATTGGTAAGTATCTTGGCCATTGACTTCTCTACAGTAGATAATCTTGAGTCCATGGCCTCAACTTTCCTATTGAGATCAACCTCCTTCATTAGATTTTGAGCTATTTCAGTCATGGTGGTTGCAGGAAGTCTAGCATCCAACCTTGCTATGACATCTTGTTTTACTTCAAAAATTTCTTGCTTGATTTCATCCACACTCTGACTGTATTGGAGAGCTTGAATTTTATGCAGCTAAAGTGCTTCAAGATGTGCTGTAAGTAGCTTCTTTATGCTGGTATTAGAAGATGCCTGAATGGCTGTTTGGGTGTCATGAATTAGCTTGAATAGTGTTGATTGGAGATGTGAGTAAGAACATTCTTTTGTTAGCATCCAGGAAGGAACATCTGCATCTCCCCCTATGCTTATGCTATCTTCCTCATCATCCCCACCAGCATCCCCAAAAGAATTTTCATCCAGTTTAAGGTCACTGCCAATGGTAGAAGGCATAGCAGTGATTGCATCATTTGCTCTCTGTAAAGATTGTGTAGTATGCACCAAGTTTAGTATTCTTTCAGCCTCCTCATTGCCCTGTACAACTAGAGTTTGGTAAGCTGTAACAGGGTGAGTAAATGTCTCAACATCTAGGGAAATAGAATATATAACATCTTGATATTCTTGCTGAAATAGCCTTTTTCTTTCTGTATCATTGACATTCATTGACTCACTTGCAATGGTTTCCATCCTTATCACTCCTATACCTGCATTTCTCTCATGACCTCTCTTTTCTTGCATCAAGGTCTCACCTTGGCTCCCCACCCTCACACCCTCACCTTCACCATTTAAGGTGGGACTCCTCACACTTACTTTTGCCATTCCTGAAGAAATGGACTGCATTGGATCACTCTTTTTCTCTCCTTTTTCTTGGGAGCAACCCAGACTCTCACTCAAGTCACTACCTTCCCTCAATCCTAATAGTGATTGCACAATCCTATGCTCTTGGCTGAGAGTTTGTTTCAATGGTAACATCCTTTTAGGAGAATGAAACCAGTAAATAGCTAATGTCCTTATTAAGCACTGCAGTTTGTTGAGAAACTACAGTGTGGCTAGGCTGGGAAACACTCACCTCTCTAACCTTATCCTTAGGGATTCTTCGATTTTCACCCTGTCCCTCACCAATCTTCCCCACCTTCACACTCCCCTCTTTGTATTTAGTGGATTTTACAACTGGCATCTTTTGAGAGACACTAGAGGGGGCTTTCTTTGTCTTTGGTTTTGAAACTTTGGATTTGGTAGCTTGGGTAGGCATCTGTCTGGTCATTGACATAGATGCCACTTTCTACACTAGAAAGCAAAGAAGTGTTTGGGGTTGGAAGAGTAGAGACAGTTGAAATTACCTCACTTACCTGAGGTGTCTCCATTACTGGGAAGTAGAAGAGTGGCACCTCTTTGTAATGGTTTGCTCTGTTTAAATCTGCAATAATTCTTCTTTCTTGAACCCAACAATCTAACTTGTTGGTTGGGTTCTTAAGCACAATTTCCTCAGAGAGGTGGTTAGCAAGCATCATAAAAAATCTAGCATAATAAACATTCTTACCCCTCTTATTAAGCTCCCCTAAATTAAACCCCAACTCAAATAAGACTAGATCACTAAAGTTTAAGAATTTATCAGTTACTAGCATGTAAAGCATATTGAGCATGGAGATATTATCTGAATCAAAATTGCTAATTTTACCAGAAAATACTTTAGTAACTACATCACACAGATAACTCCATTCCTTCCTAAGACCCAACCTCCTAATTTCACTTAATTTAGAAGTAGAGAGTGCATAGCCCATGGAATTAAGCATATTAACACTGTCAGTTCTGTGTGAGGAGAAGTTACAGTATTATCAGAAATTTTGAAACATGCTTTAACAATATCACTATTAACACAAAATTCCCTACCTTTAATAGTGAAAGTGATGGTCTTGTCGGTTGAGTTTTACACTACAGTTGTCCACATTTCTTCAACAACCTCACAGTAAATGGTGGGTGATTCCAACATGGCATAGTTAAGTTTGCAGTTCTTCATAAAATCCATCATTTTGTGGTAGTCGCCAGACTGTTGAATACCCTTATTCACTAGAACTGTGAAATTGTTCTTCTCATAGATAAAGCCAGTTTGAGACATGATTTTGACAACTGGTGCCATTGTTAGAGAGTAAAAACTGCAGAGAGAGAGATGATAATTGCTTTTGAGAAGAAAATAAGTTAGATCAGATGAATTGAGAATGATAAAAGAAAAGTAGTGAAGATGAATTTAGCTTTTATACTTTCTCAAGAATAAACTGACAAGAGTAATAAAGAAAAATAAAGTGACCAATAAAAATTGCCCAAAATAGCCGTTTAAAAATAAACTGTAAAAATTCCATCACTTATCAGTCATGTTATGCTTACAAACTGTAAGTATACTCGATGGATAATGTTCAGAAAATTAACGGCTAGGATTTAGACAATTCGACGAATGAGGATAAACAGTTATCCGTCGAGTTATAAAATATTCTAGAAAAATAATTGATTTTATTAGCAAATAGTATTCTGACGGTTGATCAAACTCGATGGATAATGATCATCCGTCAGGATGTAAATTTTGACTTAGCCAAAATTTCATCCACCACTGAAAAATCAATTAAATTTCTGGCTACATTACAACTTGCAAATTATCTGAAAAGATTCAAGAGTAATTAAGCATACCTAACTCACTTACCAACCTTGAAAAGGTGGATTCATCCAGTGGCTTGGTAAATATATCTGCAAGCTATTTTTCACTTGGAATAAAATGTAATTCCACGGTACCATTCATTACATGTCCCCTTATGAGGTGGTACTTGATGTCTATGTGCTTTGTTCTTGAATGCTGTACTGGGATTTTTAGTGATGGCAATTGCACTTGTGTTATCACAAAGAATAGGAATTCTTTCCACTTGCAGACCATAGTCTAGAAATTGGTTTTTCATCCACAAAATATGTGCACAATAACTGCCAGCAGCAATATATTCAGCTTCAGCTATGGAAGTAGAAACTGAATTTTGCTTTTTACTGAACCAGGACACAAGCTTGTTTCCTAGAAATTGACAGGTTCCTGTTGTACTTTTTCTATCAATTCTGCAACCTGCATAATCTGCATCTGAATAACCAGTTAGATCAAAACCAGAATCTCTAGGGTACCAAATGCCAAGTTTTGGTATTCCCTTGAGATATCTGAAAATTCTCTTAATGGCAATTAAATGAGATTCTCTAGGATCAGCCTAAAATCTAGCACAAAGACATGTAGCAAACATTATATCTGGCCTACTAGCTGTTAAGTATAGAAGTGAGCCAACCATGCCTCTATAACTTGAAATATCCACAGACTTTTCAGTAGTGTTTAATTCAAGTTTAGTTACAGTGGCCATGGGAGTTTTTGCAGATGTGCAATCCATTAGTTCAAACTTCTTTAAAAGATCATAAATGTATTTAGTTTGACTAATGAATATTCCATCACTAACTTGCTTAACTTGAAAACCAAGAAAGTAAGTTAGTTCTCCCATCATGCTCATTTCATACTTACTTTGCATCAATTTGGCAAACTTTTTGCAAAGTTTTTCATCTGTAGAACCAAAAATAATATCATCTACATAAATTTGAACAAGTATGCTAGAGCCATTAACATTTCTAAAGAATAAATTTTTGTCTACAGTACCTCTAATGAAGTGATTCTCTAAAAGAAACTTTGACAAAGTGTCATACCAGGCTCTAGGTGCTTGCTTCAATCCATAGAGTGCTTTCAAAAGATAGTATACATGATCAGGTATATTTGGATTTTCAAAACCAGGAGGCTGACTGACATATACTTCCTCCTCTAAATCTTCATTTAGAAAAGCACTCTTGACATCCATTTGATAGACTTTAAAATTGGCATGGGCTGCATAGGCTAAGAAGATTCTGATGGCTTCAAGTCTTGCAACAGGAGCAAAGGTTTCATTAAAATCTATTCCTTCTTATTGACAGTAGCCCTTAGCAACCAATCTAGCTTTGTTCCTGACTACTATGCCATTTTCATCCATCTTGTTTCTGAATACCTATTTGGTGTCTATTGGATTCTTTCCTTTAGGCTTGGGTACCAGCTTCCAAACATTGTTCCTTTTAAACTGGTTTAGCTCCTCCTGCATAGCTGAAATCCAATCAGGATCCAACAAAGCTTCTTCTACCTTCTTCGGTTCTTCCTTAGATAGGAAACTGCTATATAGACATTCTTCTTGAGTTGCTCTCCTTGTTTGAACTCTAGAAGATACATCACCACTGATGAGCTCAAAGGGGTGATCCTCTGTCCATTTTCTTTTATGAGGTAGATTAGCTCTAGATGAAGATGCCTCATTGTTGTCTTGATATGTGATTGAGTTTTGATTATTAGAATCCCCCTGAGTTTGTGAATCTATGATTTGAAAAAGGGGAACTTTCTGTAAGTGATCTATTCTGATTTTCAGCTTCTTTTGATGACCCGACGGATGGTGAATTTTGAGTTCCGACGGATGAGGCTGATTGTCTCTCGATGGATGATGTAGATTGTCTCTCGATGGATGAAGCATTTTGTAACTCGATGGATATTGAGTAATTAGCTTCATTAGTTGTAGATTTTTCTGCACTGTCCTTAGTTGTAGTTTCTTGATCACTTTCATCATCACTGTCATCACTAACCATCTCCATATTTTCAAATTTGAGGCTCTCATGGTAATCTCCATCTTGCAGTCCTTCAATCTTTTTATCATCAAACACAACATGTATTGATTCCATAACAATGTTGGTTCTCAGATTGTAGACTCTGTATGCTTTACCAACAGCATATCCACCACAAATTCTTTCATCTGCGTTAGCATCAAACTTCCCATTTTGATTAGTTTGATTTCTCAAGATATAACATTTGCAGCCAAAGACATGAAGAAAATTTATAGTTGGCTTCTTGTTCTTTAACAATTGGTAGGGAATCATGCATTTTGCTTGATTAACCAAAGAGATACTCTGAGTATAGCATGCAGTATTTACAGCTTCAGCCCAGAAATATGTTGGTAACTTTGATTCTTCAAGCATTGTCCTTGCAGATTTAATAAGGGATCTGTTCTTTCTTTCTACTACTCCATTTTGTTGTGGAGTTCTTGCTGCTGAAAACTCATGCATAATCCCATTCTCTTCACAAAATACTCTCATGACATAATTCTTGAACTCAGTTCCATTGTCACTCCTAATTCTTTTAACTTTGAAATCAGGATGATTGTTGACTTACCTTATGTGATTGATGATGATTTCACTAGCCTCATCTTTAAACTTAAGGAAATATGTCCAAGAGAACTTTGAGAAATCATCTACAATTACTAGGAAAAATCTTTTCCTTGAGATGGACAACACATTGACTGGTCCAAACAAATCCATGTGTAGCAGTTGCAAAGGTTCTTCAATTGTTGAATCAAGCTTCTTTCTGAATGATGCTTTGATCTGCTTTCCCTTTTGGCAAGCATCACACAATCCATCCTTGAAAAACTCCACTTGAGAAATACCTCTAACCAGTTCTTTCTTTACAAGTTCATTCATGGTCTTGAAGTTTAGATGGGATAACTTCTTGTGCCATAACCAACTTTCATCTTGACTTGCTTTACTGAGAAAACAAGTAACAGATTCTGTATTTGATGAGTTGAAGTAAGCTAGGTACACATTTCCTTTTCTCACTCCAGTGAGAACCACTTTGTTGCTCCTCTTGTTAGTCACAACACAGGCTTCCGTAGTGAAGGTTACTGAATTGCATTTATCACAAAGCTGGCTGATACTCAAAAAATTGTGCTTGAGACCATCCACTAAGGCAACCTCCTCAATGATGATATTGTCTTTTGAAATCAAGCCATATCCCACAGTATAACCCTTGCTGTCATCTCCAAAAGTAATACTTGGAACAACTCTCTCCTTGAACTCTGTGAGCAGGGTAAAATCTCCAGTCATGTGTCTTGAATAACCACTATCCAAGTACCATAGATGCTTTTTGTTTCCCTGCACACATCAAAACCAAATCAAGTTGATTTTGGTACCCAAGTTTCCTTGGGTCCTGCCTTGTTAAATTTCTTCTTTTGTTTCTTAGGTTTGATCTTATTTGATTTGGGATAAAAGATTCATCCTTAGTCATCTGAGTTGGACCTTTGAAACCATTCATTAAGACAGAATTATCATGCACACTTTGATTGACAGGAAAAGGCATGCTGTTTACAAACATGTTATTCTAGTAAGGCATGCTAAATGACATTTGAGGCATGTTAAATGCAGTATAATAAGGATTAGGTGCAAATGGCATATTAGCAAATTGTGCATTCATATTATGTGCAGACATAACATTCAAAGGCATAGAAGACATAGTACTCATGTTGGGAAAAGAAGAGGGTACAGACATAGGAGTAGGCATGTCAAGTTTGCAATTAACAGACAAATGATTAACACTGCCTCTATAGCCTTAATTCCTAAGAGTGTTACTCCAACAAACATGAAGGATTTTAGGCTATTTTGTTATGTTCTATTGCTTATAAGTGCATAACATAGATCATGGCTCATATAATGAAACCCATCATGCCTTCAATTATTAAAAAATCTCAATCTACTTTTATTCCGGGAAGGAGCATTTTAGATAATATTTTCTTGGCGCAAGAATTATTTCGAGGCTATTCTCGAGAGGCAGGGTGTAACGCCCTCCAGACCCGGGGTATAAGTCTGGGGGTTACTAGCTAATCACCAAACCTGTACAATTTGATTAACAATTAATAAAGAAATGAAATTAAACCCCTTTAACACTAACCAGGATCTTTTTAGGTTGAAGTATGAAAACAAGAACCACTAACTACTTTTATTACAAACCAACATTCAAAGTCTCACAAACTCTCTTTATTACAAACCATTGTCTAATTCATTTTAAGCTAAGTTCAACTTTTATTCAAACACACACACACCTACTATCTATCAACACTCCACCTGCTCGGGCAACTCAAAGCTTTCTTTCTGGATTGGGATCAACACCTTGGGTATAAGAGGATCCCGAGGCTTGACTCATTTCTTTACCACTCGAGTCTTGATTGGTTTCATATTCCTTCTTAACTGAAAACAATAAGGTGAATAACAACAAAAGGGGTGAGCCAAAAGTTGCTCAACAAGTCCACAAACATATAAAAAGTGTTAAAGCATTTTAAATGAATCCGCCATCACAAGTATACCTGCCAAGATATAACCTCACGAGAATAGAAAGAAGGCCATTACTGGCGAGTACAAATAAACTAAACTGGACACAAGTTCGCATTTATATTCTGCTGATCAGTCAGAATATAATGCAGATCCATATCTCAGTATATAGATCCAGTCGGGTACCCAGGCACTACGGCCCACGTCGAGGCACCAGTCATCCCGGTCCTCAGGATTAAGACACACTCAATCCCAAAATATCCTTATCCAGTCCATCGCTTAGCAACCGGGACAATCGGTATGCTTTGATATATTCCAAACACTAGAATATATCAATCTCCATGTGTTACCAACAGAATATGAATCAAGAATCTAAAGAAACGGAGAAATCAAGAATTGAAATGAAATATGAACAAAGGAATAGGGATTGTATATTAGTGATCAAGAACAATAATCAAGAGAATGTAAATGTGATAAATATTTGAATCAATATCACTATTCTGAAAGTAGAATAGAGGAAAAACTTGCCTTCTGCGCGACTTACTGCAATTGAATCACTTATGTCTATCACCTTGGATTATTACTGACTCAACTGGCCTGGCTGGCTTAGCTTCTATTGGCAAAACAGACCGGTTAAGTCACGTCGTACTTCATTTGCATCTTGAATCGACTTCAAACTGATCCTAACATCTACCCATGCGCTTATGACTGACTCATGTATTACATATAAGCAAGTAAGACTCGATTAACCACGTAATACACATAAGCACATAAGCACATAATCATTTTTATGGTTAAAATAATTTTTAAAACCAAAATTGACTCGCTGATCGCTCAACTGATCGTTATCTGACTCGTTTCCCATTTTTCCAGAATTTTTCGGACTCGTCTTGGCACGTAACTTGACTGATAATCAAACAAGTCACAAAATCAACTAACTTCTAAAAAAATTAAGCTTTGATATTATTTTTAATGAAAAGGATTCATTTTTCTGAGTTAACAGGCTTTCGTTTCACGCAAAACGGACTAACGGTTGAATTATTATTAATTAAATACTGATAATTCCATTTATTAATCATTATAAATAATTATTACTAATTTTTAAAACCCAAAAATAATTTTTAAATCATTATTTAAGAAAATCAGAATTAAGAATAATTTTTCTATAATTTTTGAAATTAAAATGAATTTATTATGATTTATTGAAAATTATTTGATTAATTATCAAAATAATTAATCACTTTTAAATAATTAATAAGTAATAAATAAATAATAAATAATTAAGAAAATAATTCAATCTGATTTTTAGAAAATAATTCAGAATTATTTATAACATAAATTAATTAATTAAATAATTAATTAATCAATTTATAAAATAAATAAAACTGATTTTTAAAATTAATAAAAATAAAAAGTAAAAATAATTTCCAGAAACATATGTCAGAAAACAGACATCTGACAAGGTGGATCAAAACCGGGTTCTGGAAACGGGTCAACCGAGTTGGATTCCGGGTCTGTGAAGAACACCACCGGAATCTGGGTTTAAACCCGGAATCCGGCGACTTCACCGGACTCCGGCGAGTCCAATTCCTGGCCAAACGGACACCGTTTGGTTTCGTTTTTGATCCCAAAACATCCCAAACTACTTCCCCAATCTGTTTCAGGCCAAAATCGACTAGAAACATCCCTGGATATCAATCTCCGATCAAAATCATCAAGAACTCCGGCCAAAAATCCAAATTACTCATTTGTACATAACATCAAACGTTATATAGTGCAAAATGAAGCTAAGAACATATACAATCAAAGCCCTAACATTACAAGAACCAAATATTCACAGAAATCATCGAGTTGTGTTTTGAAAATTCGACCTAAACCCTAGAAATCGTGAATCATTATCCAAGCATCGTTTGTTCAATTAAACACCATGAATCGACTGTAAATCATCTAACAAAGCTATATCAATCATCAAAAAATCACAATAACCCCAGAATCAAAAAGCCCTAATTCGAACATAAACCCTAGAAATCAAAAATCAAAAACGATGCAATAAAACGTGAAATTGATGCAAGAAACAGAAAGAACGGATCAAAACCTTCGATTTGAGTACTTGAATCACACGATTTGATGCTGTAATCAGTGAGAAATCACGACTTGATTCTTCGACCCGAACCTGTTCTTCCCGACCCGATTTCAGAGAATTTTTGGTAATTTTGCAGATTTTAATGATTATTTATAATTAATTAAATAAAAATTAGGCTATTTATAGTAGTAAAAATAATACTCCTAATTAAAATTAAGGGGCTAATTATACATTAAATAAAAATATTGGGCCCTAATTTTTATAATTTTTGAGTATTAAAATTTAATTTATAAATATTTTATATATGCAATATATATGCCAAAAATTTCCAAAAATTGTGAATAATGCAAAAATGCAAAGAAATAATATAAATGAAAGTCCTATAATTTTATAAAAATAAAAATGTGATTTTTGTGGGGTTTTTGACACCCAATGGGGCCCGGAAAAATCATTTTTCGCAAAACGAGAAAATTTATAAATTATCTAGATGTTCAGAACAAGGCGATTGTAAAAGCCATTTGATGAAAAATAAGGCCCATTATTTTATTTGAAATACTGGCTTTAAAATCATCGTTTGGGTCATAAAACATTTGAAATAAAACCTATAAATGCATAATAAAATATCTGAAAAATACCTTAAAAATACAGAAATGACATGGAATACACGTATCACGTAACAGTTAGGGTTTATCAGATAATCACACATAAATGACACATTAATTCATATATTTTATTATAATCATGATATAATATAAACGTAAAGTTCCCAGTCGTTACATCCTTCCCCCTTAAAAGGATTCTGTCCTCAGAATCTTCTATGAAAACAAATGAGGGTATTTCTCTAATATTTCACTTTCGAGTTCCCAGGTTGATTCTTCAACCATAGGATTTCTCCACAACACTCGCACTAAATATACAGACTTATTTCTCAACACTTTCTCTCGCCGATCTAAAATTCTTACCGGCTGTTCTATAAAAGACAAATCAGGTTGGATTTCTATCGGCTCATACTCGATTACATGCCTAGAATCAGAATTATATCGCTTAAGCATGGACACGTGAAACACATTGTGAATATGCTGCATATGAGGCGGTAAAGCTAATTCGTATGCAACTTTTCCCACTTTCTTCACAATTTCAAACGGTCCAACGTAATGTGGTTTCAATTTACCCTTATTGCTAAATCTGGTTAATCCTTTCCATGGCGATATTTAGAGTAGTACGTTTTTTCCTTCCTGATAGTCTATATCTTTCCTGGCTTGATCTGCATATTTGCGTTGCCTGTTTTGCGCTGCATCGAGTCGTTTTCGAATGAGTTCAATCTTTTCTTTCATCTGTTGAATTAGTTCTGGACCCAAAATTTTGCGTTCTCCAACTTCATCCCAATATACTGGTGATCTGCATTTTCTCCCGTACAATGCTTCATACGGTGGTATTCCAATGCTGGCGTGATAACTGTTATTATAAGAAATTCCACTAGGGGTAGATGTTCATCCCAACTGCCTTCAAGATCGATCGCACAAACTCGTAGCATGTCTTCAATTGTTTGGATAGTTCTTTCACTTTGCCCTTCGGTTTGCGGATGATAAGCGGTACTCATGTTCAATTTAGTTCCAAGACATTCTTGAAATTGTCTCCAAAATCTTGAGTTGAAACGAGGATCTCGATCAGACACGATAGATACTGGAACTCCATGTCGCATCACAATTTCTTTGAGATATATGTGCACTAGCTTGTCGAGTGAAAATCTTTCATTGATTGGTAGAAAATGTGCCAACTTCGTGAGTCTGTCAATGATTACCCATATCGCATCATGATTTGCCTTTGTCCTTGGTAGTCCTACCATAAAATCCATCGCTAGATGTTCCCATTTCTATTCTGGAATGTCTAATAGTTGCAATAATCCACTCGGACGTTGATGTTCCGCTTTAACTCGCTGGCATGTGTAGCACTTACTTATCCATTCAGCTATTTCCTTCTTCATGTTCGGCCACCAGAAGTTTTCTTTCAGATCACGATACATTTTTGTACTTCCTGGATGAATGGAATACTTCGAATTGTGCGCATCTCGCATTATTTCTTCTTTTAATTCTACTACGTTAGGGATCCAGATTCTCGACGCAAAGCGTAAAATTCCTTCATTATCTTTCTGAGTTGTGATTTCTTCTCCCATCAGGTCGTCATCTTGACTCATCACTTCATTTTGACAGCAGCGAATCTTTTCTAACAATTCCGGTTGGAAAGTCATAGTGTAGATAACTTCTGCAGATTCATTGGAAATACGAATCTCAATTTCCAATTTGTCGAATTCCTTAATTAAGTCTTCACACGAAGTTAACCGATTCAATCTTTCTTTCCTGCTCAGCGCATCTGCTACAACATTTGCTTTCCCTGGATGATAACTAATCGTGACTTCGTAATCCTTTATCAATTCCAGCCATCGACATTGTCGTATGTTCAACTCCTTTTGCGTAAAGATATACTTTAGACTTTTATGATCTGTGTAAATTTCACATTTTTCACCATAGAGATAATGTCTCCAAAGCTTCAACGCAAATACGATCGCTGCCAATTCCAGATCATGAGTGGGATATTTTTGTTCATGAGGTTTAAGTTGTCTCGAAGCATATGCGATGACGTTACCGTGCTGCATCAGTACACATCCTAACCCGCGATACGAAGCGTCGCTGAAAATGATGAAATTTCCTAGCTCGTCTGGCAATACAAGTACAGGTGCGGTTACTAACCGATTTTTCAGCTCTTGAAAACTTTCTTCACACTTATCACTCCATTCAAAGTTTTCACTTTTTCGAGTTAACTTGGTCAGCGGCGTTGCTATTTTCGCAAAATCTTTGACAAACCTTCGATAATATCCTGCCAATCCCAAGAAACTTCGAACTTCTGTCGGCGTCCTTGGTCTTTCCCAATTTAACACAGCTTCAATCTTCGCTGGATCGACTTGGATGCCTTCTCTACTGATAATATGCCCTAGAAATTGTACTTCTCTTAACCAGAATTCACATTTCGAAAATTTTGCGTATAGTTGCTATTTCCTCAGAATTTCCAAAGCTATTCTCAAGTGTTCTGCATGCTCTTCTTCTGACTTGGAGTAAATCAAGATATCATCAATGAATACAATCACGAATTTATCCAAATATTTCTTGAATACTCTGTTCATCAAATCCATGAATGCTGCTGGCACGTTTGTCAGACCGAATGCCATTACCAAAAACTCGTAATGCCCATATCTTATACGAAACGCAGTCTTTGAAATATCTTCAGCTTTAATCTTCAATTGATGATAGCCTGATCGCAAATCTATCTTTGAAAACCATGCTGCTCCTTTTAGCTGATCGAACAAATCGTCGATTCTCGGTAAGGGATACTTGTTCTTGATAGTGAGTTTATTCAATTCCCTATAGTCAATGCATAATCGCATGCTGCCGTCCTTCTTCTTCACAAATAACACCGATGCACCCCATGGGGATACACTAGGTCGTATGATGCCTCGGTCTAGAAGATCTTGCAGTTGCGTTGACAATTCCTTCATTTCAACTGGAGCCATCCGATATGGAGCTTTCGAAACTGGTTCTGTACCTGGTGCTAGATCAATTGTGAACTCAATTTCTCGATCTGGTGGTAACCCTGGAAGCTCATCTGGAAAGACGTCTGGAAATTCGCACATAATTGGAATGTCTTCTATTCTAGGACTTCCTCTTTCGGTATCTAACACGTAAGCTATGTACGCCTCACATCCTTGTCGAAGCAATCGTTTAGTCTGCATCACAGTAAGAAATTTCTTCTGCTGTTTTTCGCCTTTGAATATTACTGTTGCATTCTTCGCAGTTCACAATTTGACTCTCTTATTCGTGCAATCTATCTGAGCGTTATGACATGCTAACCAATCCATTCCCAAGATAATATCGAATTCTCCTAGCTTAAAAGGAATTAAATCTACCGAAAAATGATGTCCGGCTATTTCTATATCACACGCAGGACATACTCGATCTACCGGAACTTGGTCGTCATTCGCTAATTTTATAATTAACATTTTGCCCAACCATTCGATTTCACAATGTAACTTATCAAGAAATTCTTCAGAAACAAATGAACGAGTAGCTCCAGAATCAATTAATACTTTTGAAATTATAGAATTCACCAAAAGTGTACCTGCAATAACACTCGGACTCTGCACCGCTTCTTTCATGGTCATGTTAAAAGTTCTTGCTTTGGGTTGATTAGGCGGCGGTGGAGGTAATGCTAACATTCTCGGAACACTGGCTGCCATAGCTGATCCTTTGCAATTTCTGGCGATATGCCCTTTCTTTCCACACTGGAAACAAGTCATCTCTGCTGTTCTACCAGTTGGACATTCGTTAGAATAATGCCCTTTCTGCTTACACCGATAACACGTTACATCCCTTTTGATACATACACCAGTATGCTTTCGATTACATGTCTTGCAGTACGACACTGGAACTCTGACCATTCCCTGCTGACTGGAGGTTTGGAAACGATTACCTGCCTTCTGTGAACCTTGTCCTATCCTTTTAAAATTCAAATTTGCCCGGGCTTGGAATCCCGGCTTTCTGCTGGAGCGATCTTGGAAACTTCCCTGTCCCTTGTCTTGCTGAGATCTTTCACTTTCCCCTTCTATAATCAAAGCTTTCTAAACTACGGCGGTATACGTCATTAATTCGAAAACTGCAACTTGGCCACGAATCCATGGTCGTAATCCTTCTTGAAACCTTTGAACTAGTTTTTCTTCAGTGTCAACCTGTTCTGGAATAAACCTAGCCAACTCAGTAAATTTGGCTTCATATTCTGCCACGGACATATTTCCCTGCTTCAGTTCTAGAAACTTAATCTGCATTTGATTCTTCACATAGCGAGGAAAATGCTTTTCTAAAAACAACTCTTTAAACCTATCCCATGCAATAACTTCTTCACCCTCTAAGGCCTTTTTAGATTCCCACCAATAATTCGCCTCTCCTTTCAACAAGTAACTAGCAAAATCAGTCTTCTGATCCTCACCTACCTTCACTAGTGCGAACGCTTTCTCTACTTCTTTTAACCAGGTGGTAGCTTTAATAGGATCAGTAGTCCCTTCAAACTCTGGAGGTTTAACTGACTGAAACTGCTTAAAAGTAACAACAGGTAATACTGGTGGTAATTGAAGCTCAGGACGAGGTGGCTGTTGTAACATTTGTTGTTGTATCTGCTGTTGCTGATGCTGCATCTGCTGCTGCATCATTACCATCTGTTGTTGCATCAGATGGAACATTTGGTTCATGGTCTCATTAGTCTGATTTTCAGAATTGCTGTTAGAGGTCTCAGCCCTAGTCTTTCTTTTTGGTGCCATCTTCTTCTGATAATAAAACAGGTGATATTTATTTAACAGTTTAATAAACAATCGACAATATGTATGGAAAACAATTTATCCTGTATTCATAACATGGTTTATTTAAAAAAAACAGTTGCTGAGTGTACAGACTGGAAATGTAAATAGTTAAATAAAATATTTTTTTTTGCGCAACAGGAATTATAATATGAAAAACTGTAAAGTGAAAGTAAATGCTATAAAATTGTAAAGACTGAAATTTAAATAAAAGAATTTGAAAAAGTTCATCTTATATATATATGTGACACCAGCTTCAGGTGTAAATGCTTGATACAAAAAGTCTCGGGCTACTGGTCATCACTAAGGCTACAAGTCACACTATCGCTACAAGTTAAATTACTACTACAAGTTAAACTACTGATACACACATACACACTACTTACTAGGTTATACTATGCTGCCTCTATATATACATGCACTCTGGAGTCACCGTCTCAAACCCTCTCAGAACCCAGGCGGAATACGCCTAAGCTCCTCTCTAAGTGCCTGGACCAAAGTCTGTGCCAAGCGAAAAACCCTGTAGAACTCTGCAAAAGAAGGAGGTCCATCATGAGTCAAATCATCCAGCTCCCAAGTAGCACTCATCAACACTGACTGTAATCGCTGTCTCATATAATAATCCGGCTATAGGGCCGCTAACGGTCCTCTGTCCCTCTGACCAAACAGATGCATAATCTCCCGACACTGTGCCCGCCAATACTCTACATCATCCCTTATAACTCTATACTCATGGTATGGTACCATATGCGGCTGAGCAACCTGACCTACTGACTCCTGAGAAGGAACCCTCAGAATACCTGCACCCTGCTGGGGTAAACCTAACTGTAGATCCACATCATGCTCTCCCATCCCCTCTACTGGAATCATCTGAACTATGTCCGGCTCTGGGGCATGCACTGGTATAGGAGGTAACAATGGTGGTGGTGGTAACTCCTGCTCAATACCTAGTATAAACTGATGCTCAATAGGTAAAAGAACCATCGGCTTGAAGAACTCAAATGGATCAAACATCTCTATGGGGTCATGCACTATCCCCTGTACTGGTGGTACCGGCTCCTGTGGCAATGGTGGTGGAGGTGGTAGAGGAGGAAACATATACTCAGATACTGGAGGTATGGCTGGTGCTATTGGCCCAGTGACTGTCCTCTCAGAAGATGCAGAATAACCAGAAGATGCCATCTGATAATATACCAAAGAAAAGAAAAGGTCATTAACAATCCTAAGATTATTTCCCTATTCTAATCTAACCTAAATCCTAACACTATTCATCCTAATTTGACTATCCCTATCTTATGTGATCTCCTTATCCTATCTTAATCCTAATGTTCTTGTTTTCAGGGACCAAACCTACAGCTCTGATACCAAACCTGTAACGCCCTCCAGACCCGGGGTATAAGTCTGGGGGTTACTAGCTAATCACCAAACCTGTACAATTTGATTAACAATTAATAAAGAAATGAAATTAAACCCTTTTAACACTAACCAGGATCTTTTTAGGTTGAAGTATGAAAACAAGAACCACTAACTACTTTTATTACAAACCAACATTCAAAGTCTCACAAACTCTCTTTATTACAAACCATTGTCTAATTCATTTTAAGCTAAGTTCAACTTTTATTCAAACACACACACACCTACTATCTATCAACACTCCACCTGCTCGGGCAACTCAAAGGTTTCTTCCTGGATTGGGATCAACACCTTGGGTATAAGAGGATCCTGAGGCTTGACTCGCTTCTTTACCACTCGAGTCCTGATTGGTTTCATATTCCTTCTTAACTGAAAACAATAAGGTGAATAATAACAAAAGGGGTGAGCCAAAAGGTTGCTCAACAAGTCCACAAACATATAAACAGCGTTAAAGCATTTTAAATGAATCCGCCATCCCAGGTATACCTGCGAAGATATAACCTCACGAGAATAGAAAGAAGGCCATTACTGGCGAGTATAAATAAACTAAACTGGACACAAGTTCGCATCTATATTCTGCTGATCAGTCAGAATATAATGCAGATCCATATCTCAGTATATAGATCCAGTCGGGTACCCAGGCACTACGGCCCACGTCGAGGCACCAGTCATCCCGGTCCTCAGGATTAAGACACACTCAATCCCAAAATATCCTTATCCAGTCCATCGCTTAGCAACCGGGACAATCGATATGCTTTGATATATTCCAAACACTAGAATATATCAATCTCCATGTGTTACCAACAGAATATGAATCAAGAATCCAAAGAAACGGAGAAATCAAGAATTGAAATGAAATATGAACAAAGGAATAGGGATTGTATATTAGTGATTAAGAACAATAATCAAGAGAATGTAAATGTGATAAATATTTGAATCAATATCACTATTCCGAAAGTAGAATAGAGGAAAAACTTGCCTTCTGCGCGACTTACTGCAATTGAATCACTTATGTCTATCACCTTGGATTATTACTGACCTAACTGGCCTGGCTGACTTAGCTTCTGTTGGAAAAACAGACTGGTTAAGTCACGTCGTACTTCATTTGCATCTTGAATCGACTTCAAACTGATCCTAACATCTACCCATGCGCTTATGACTGACTCATATATTACATATAAGCAAGTAAGACTCGATTAACCACGTAATACACATAAGCACATAAGCACATAAGCACATAATCATTTTTATGGTTAAAATAATTTTTAAAACCAAAATCGACTCGCTGATCGCTCAACTGATCGTTATCTGACTCGTTTCCCATTTTTCCAGAATTTTTCGGACTCGTCTCGGCACGTAACTTGACTGATAATCAAACAAGTCACAAAATCAACTAACTTCTAAAAAAATTAAGCTTTGATATTATTTTTAATGAAAAGGATTCATTTTTCTGAGTTAGCAGGCTTTCGTTTCACGCAAAACGGACTAACGGTTGAATTATTATTAATTAAATACTGATAATTCCATTTATTAATCATTATAAATAATTATTACTAATTTTTAAAACCCAAAAATAATTTTTAAATCATTATTTAATAAAATCAGAATTAAGAATAATTTTTCTATAATTTTTGAAATTAAAATGAATTTATTATAATTTATTGAAAATTATTTGATTAATTATCAAAATAATTAATCACTTTTAAATAATTAATAAGTAATAAATAAATAATAAATAATTAAGAAAATAATTCAATCTAATTTTTAGAAAATAATTCAGAATTATTTATAACATAAATTAATTAATTAAATAATTAATTAATCAATTTACAAAATAAATAAAACTGATTTTTAAAATTAATAAAAATAAAAAGTAAAAATAATTTCCAGTAACATATGTCAGAAAACAGACATCTGACAAGGTGGATCAAAACCGGGTTCTGGAAACGGGTCAACCGGGTTGGATTCCGGGTCTGTGAAGAACACCACCGGAATTTGGGTTTAAACCCGGAATCCGGCGACTTCACCGGACTCCGGCGAGTCCAATTCCTGGCCAAACGGACACCGTTTGGTTCCGTTTTTGATCCCAAAACATCCCAAACTACTTCCCCAATCTGTTTCAGGCCAAAATCGACCAGAAACATTCCTGGATATCATTCTCCGATCAAAATCATCAAGAACTCCGACCAAAAATCTAAATCACTCATTTGTACATAACATCAAACGTTATATAGTGCAAAATGAAGCTAAGAACATATACAATCAAAGCCCTAACATTACAAGAACCAAATATTCACAGAAATCATCGAGTTGTGTTTTGAAAATTCGACCTAAACCCTAGAAATCGTGAATCATTATCCAAGCATCGTTTGTTCAATTAAACATCATGAATCGACTGTAAGTCATCTAACAAAGCTATATCAATCATCAAAACATCACAATAACTCCAGAATCAAAAAGCCCTAATTCGAACATAAACCCTAGAAATCAAAAATCAAAAACGATGCAATAAAACGTGAAATTGATGCAAGAAACAGAAAGAACGGATCAAAACCTTCGATTTGAGTACTTGAATCACACGATTTGATGCTGTAATCAGTGAGAAATCACGACTTGATTCTTCGACCCGAACCTGTTCTTCCCGACCCGATTTCAGAGAATTTTTGGTAATTTTGCAGATTTTAATGATTAATTATAATTAATTAAATAAAAATTAGGCTATTTATAGTAGTAAAAATAATACTCCTAATTAAAATTAAGGGGCTAATTATACATTAAATAAAAATATTGGGCCCTAATTTTTATAATTTTTGAGTATTAAAGTTTAATTTATAAATATTTTATATATGCAATATATATGCCAAAAATTTCCAAAAATTGTGAATAATGCAAAAATGCAAAGAAATAATATAAATGAAAGTCCTATAATTTTATAAAAATAAAAATGTGATTTTTGTGGGGTTTTTGACACCCAATGGGGCCCGGAAAAATCATTTTTCGCAAAACGAGAAAATTTATAAATTATCTAGATGTTCAGAACAAGGCGATTGTAAAAGCCATTTGATGAAAAATAAGGCCCATTATTTTATTTGAAATACTGGCTTTAAAATCATCGTTTGGGTCATAAAACGTTTGAAATAAAACCTATAAATGCATAATAAAATATCTGAAAAATACCTTAAAAATACAAAAATGACATGGAATACACGTATCACGTAACAGTTAGGGTTTATCAGATAATCACACATAAATGACACATTAATTCACATATTTTATTATAATCATGATATAATATAAACGTAAAGTTCCCAGTCGTTACACAGGGACCCCAAAGTGTGCTCTTAAGATTGATCTTCACAAAGCTTTTGACTCAATTCGATGGGATTTTATTTTGGCTGCTCTTAGAAAATTGTGTTTCCTTCCTCAATTTATTTCATGGGTTGAAGCTTGTATTACCACCACACATTTCTCTGTGAAAATCAATGGATCCCTACACGGTTTTTTCGTGGTGCTAAGGGACTTCGTCCAGGGGACGCTATGTCCCCGTATTTTTTCACAATTGGAATGAATATTCTCTCGAGCTTACTAGGGGATGTATTATAGGATTTAATTTTCATTGAAAATGCAAAGACTTGAAGTTACGTATTTGTTTTTTGCTGATGATGTTTTGCTTTTCTCTCGTGGGGATGTTAACTCGATTACTCATATTATGGAATGTCTTGGTACCTTCTCTAGAATCAGTGGTCTTCAACCAAGTCTCCATAAAAGTACGATGTTATTTTGCAATTGTAATGAGGCTGTGATCTCTTGGTTTGAAAACACTTTTTCAGTCCCCCATGGTGCTTTACCAGTCAAGTTTCTAGGGGTCCCTTTAATTTCTTCGCAGCTTTGTGTGAATGATTGCATCCTTCTCATTGCCAAGCTTATAGCTCGCATTGAAAGTTGGACCTCCAATTTTCTCTCATTTGCTGGACGAGTTCAACTTATAAAGGCAGTTCTTTACTCGATTCAAGGTTTATAGACTAACCATTTTTTGCTCCCTAGATGTGTTCACAAGCACATACAATCCATCTTTACTCGTTTCATGTGGAAAGGGGACCATCGAAAAATTAGAGGAGTCAAGGTTGGTTGGGACTCATTGTGTTGACCTCGTGAGGAAGGAGGCTTGGGGCTAAAAAATACTGACCAGTGGAACCATGCTCAGCTACTTAAACCATTCTGTAGAATCATTTCTATGACCTCTAATCTTTGGGTGAGCTAGGTCTATTCAACACACTTGAAAACTAATTCGTTTTGGACAATGGAGGTCCCCACTGATTATTTATGGATTTGGAGGAAAATTTTACAATGGTAATGCCACTATGCTCTTGTTAGACCCCTGGTGGAAAGGTCACACCTTGGCTTCTCATAAGCGGGACCCTATCACTGCTCAAGTGCGACTCGATATTGGAGACCCTGTATAAAGGATCCTTCATGAGAATACTTGGAGGCTCCCCTCATTGAACAATAGAATTCATCATGTTCAGCCCCATTTAACTGAATAATTGTCTCACTTTGATTTTCCTGCGGTTGATTCTACTAAAGAGGATGCTATTCTTTGGGATCAAATCAACACCAAAAAAGTTTCTACATGGCAGATTTGGGACTCCATTCGAACAAGAGGTCAGGCAGCATCTTGGTCTCCCCATGTTTGGCACAAGCTTCAAATCACAAGGTATGCACACCATGAATGGCTCCTTTGTCTTGGGAGGTTACCTATATTTGATAGATCACACTCGTTTAGGCTTCAAGTAAATTCTATTTGTGTCTTGTGTATGGGCGGTAGTGAGTCCCATGATCACCTCTTTGTGCAATGTTGTTACAACAGTTTTGTGTTGCAACAACTTGCTATAAAAATTCACCTTTGCCTCCATGGTGACACCTGGGTCCAACTTATTCACTCGTGGGGACAGATCACTCTCACAGGTCACAGGGCTTTAGCTTTGCTCTGGCTTCAAACATTTGCTTACTATATTTGGCGAGAGAGAAATTCAAGGGTCCACAATAAAGGTCTACTGGGACCGGCTGCTCTTATCAAAGGTATCATCCAGGATGTGCAAGCTCGAGTATCTACATCAGCATGGTTTACTTCTCTAAATTTGAACTTCAACTTAGATTGTATACACAGTTCCTAGAGTTTCTAGATTGCTTAGTTCTAGATTGTTTAGTCTAGATTAGCCTGGCCCCCTTTTGTCTTTCTATCTTCAATCTACTCGAGTAGATTGACTATAGATAGTGGTCTCTAGGCTTTTCTTAGAACAAAGGTCAACCCCTGTATTCATTTTGTTGTTAATATATTTTTGATTTAGCAAAAAAAAAGATTTTTATCTTTCATGGATATAACACGAAATGTAGGGAGGTAATCTGATTCAAGTCGAATTTGTAATTATTAAATTTGAGTTTGATTTTTTTTTGTCGAGTTAAGCCTAAAACTTATCGAGCCTAAAATATGTTCAAAACTCGACTCATTTACTATGCGAGTCGTACATGTTTTTATCGAGTTTATAAATGATTTTTCAAGTTTATCGAGTTTTATAACGAGTTTATCGAGTTTTATAGCGCATTTTTGAGTTTTTAATTTTTGAGCTCATTAGGTTCGTCTCCAGTTTTCGAGTTTCTCATTTTCCAACAGAGTTTTAGAGGTTTTATTTCAATAATTCTATAAATTAAATAATTTGATTGAAATATTTTCTTTTCAAATTTAGCAAGAAAATATTAATTTTTTCTTATTTCAATTAATTTCTAAATATTTTTAGAATAATACATTTAATAATTTAGATGAGCAATTTTTTCAATTAGCTAAATAATGTTTCAATCTCATATTATCTATCTACACATATTTAAGATTCGAATCTCATACAACATTTATTAAAATCTAATATTTACACTGACCCAATTTGATAATTAATAGTTAGCAGTGTAATTGATTGAATTAATTATTCTGATTATTTAATTATGCAAATTATTTTAAATAGCGGATTGAGTTTAACAATTTTAAATATCTAATTAGATTTTTAAATAAAGTTGAAAAATGTTCTAAGTCAAGATATCGACAAGTCACTGATCAAGTTATATCGAGAAATCATTCGAGAAGTTCAGAATGACTTGTAGAGAAGTGCAAAATGGATTATAGAGAAGTCTAAGAGATATCGACAAGTCAAATGAAAATGTAGAGCACTGGAGATATCGACAAGTCATTTCTGCATGTAGAGAACTCAGGGATATCGAAAAGTCAAATGAAGATGTGAAGAATTGGAGATATCGACATGTCAATTTATCATATAAAGATCTCAGAGATATCGATAAGTCAAATTATGTATATAGAGATCTCAGAGATATCGATAAGTCATTTCTACATGAGATCTCAGACATATCGACAAGTCATTTCACATGCAAGGATCTAGAGACCTCAACAAGTCAAGTATACCTATAGAGAACTCAGAGATCTCGATAAGTCATTATACTTATCGAGATATCACTTCTCTATAGAACAAAGTGGAGATCTCGACATACTTCTCAAATTTAGAATGTAGATAAGTTCAAGATTCAAGATTATCAGTTAACAAACGATCTATTCACTAGATTGAAAAGTCTACAAAGTAGCTGGAAGAATACAAGATCAAGGGCCAAGATTAACTAGACAAAGAGTGGTCACAGACCTGCAAGATTCCGCACAGATTTGCTAAGCTAGATATGGAAATAGAAAAAGGTTGTTTTAGAAAGTAGTTTAGTACATTTTAGTGCAAAGTCTTGTAAACCCGTGTTGCTAGTTTATAAAGCATGCACGGGTCTTTAGTTCACAATTAACAAACATATCTAAATTTTTTTGTATTCTCTTAAGATGGAAGCTGGGTTCTTATTTTTTTAAGAACATATAATTTGTAGCAAGGCAAACTTAATTAATACAAATTAAGTGAGTTTTGAAAATATTGTGCTTGTTAATAAATTATGTAAACACAATATCTCTATATCTTAACTGCTCTATTCACCTACAATCCAAACAAGTTTAAAAAGGCTAAAAATCTAAGAAACATTCATCCACTTCCCCTCCCGTGTTGTGTTGCATTCAATATCTAACAATATTCTAATTCAAAAAATTTCTTCAAGTAATTTTAAAAAAATTAATGAATTGAGTCCAAACCGTGATTTTAATTCATTAATTATCAAACACCAAGACCAAAAAATTCATTGGTCAAATCTCTAATTTAACCGATCTAAAAAATCTCTACTGTTATGGATAAAAAGCTAAGGTTATTATTTGCTGTATTTATTACTAAGATTCGGGAGCTCAAGGCCTTTAATGGCTGCTCTCGTGTGTCATAGCTTAATTCTGCCTTTACGAGATGCCTACGTATCTCTGTGAATTAGAGAATCAAGCCAAAAAACGTAGTTCTGATTTGTGGGGTGAGGCCCCTTATATAGATGTGGGAGTCCTTGAATTGGACTTGGTATAGGAGACTTGGTGGACAAGCCTCTGAATTAGGATAGACTTAGGAGTCCTAGGAAGTAGGAAGCTGATTCCTTATCCTTTTAGGTCCCCTTGAGGCTAATCTATAAGGATTTATATCCTTATCGGGACTCTTCTCAATTGCTGATTTTTCCCTTATTAATTAATTACGAAATTAATTAATAATTAGGGCTTTTGGGCCTTTTTTATTCCATCAGGCCTGATCTGGTCCATCAGGCTTAACCTTTCTGGTCTGAGTATCATATATCTTTTTGTTGGGCCTAGCAGCCCACAGCTTGTATAATTAATGCAGTATTTAATTATACAATCATAATTTATTTATCCCTATCATTTGCCCCCCAACTTTTGGGAAACATTGATTAGGTTTCGCAGAAGTTAAGTCTATTCGTTCCCTTACAGGGTTTCGTTTTTCCGTAAAGTGTGGAGCGACCTACACATTTACATTGAATCTTCCTTTTATTCAGGAATTATCTTAATTTCCAGGAATTTTTCCCTAATTTTCTGGGATTTTCCCTAATTTTCTGGATTTTTCCCTAATTTTCTGGGATTTATCCTTAATTTCTGGATTTTTCCCTAATTTCCTGGGATTTATCCTTAATTTCTGGATTTTTCCCTAGTTTCCTGGGATTTATCCTTAATTTCTGGATTTTTCCCTAATTTTCTGGGATTTATCCTTTATTTTCTGGATTTTTCCCTTAATTTTCTGGGATTTATCCTTAATTTCTGGATTTTTCCCTAATTTTCTAGGATTTATCCTTTATTTTCTGGATTTATTCCTTATTCCTGAAAATATTAGTATTTTTCAGAAATTATTTAAGGAATTTCCTTATTTTTCTGTAATTTTCCAGGAATTTTTCCCTCCTTTTTCTTCTTTTTTCTTCCTTTTCTCTCCTTTTTTTTATACAGATTTCGACCATGAATCCATTCGACCAGGATCCTGGTCGAATTAACCTTCATATTGCCCTGGTCGACAGGATTTCGGGTAGGATGGTTTCGATCAGGAATCCTGGTCGAATTTCGGCCAGGATTTTTCCCTTTTTTTTATTTCAAGCAGAATTTTTCGACCAGGATTTCATTTCGGTCAGGATTTCATGCTTTTTGACCGAATTAGCCATCTTTTGTTGCCCAGGTCGACGTAAATTCGGGCAGGGTCCATTCGATCAGGATTTTACTTTGCTTCCTGGTCGACAGGGTCAAAAAATGTTCTGGCATTCTGGTTGAATGAAACAGTTATTTCCCCTTTTCGACCAGGAATTTTTGGTTAGGATCCTTCTCTTGACCGAAATAGCCCCTTTTTTCAGCCTTGGTCGAAGGAAAATCGACCTCAATGCAATCGACTAGGATCTTGGTGCAGGTTCTGATCGAATTGGGTCAGGCTCCCCCCCCCCTTTTTTTTTTACCTTGAAGTTGGGCCATACATCTGGGGTGGACTCTCTTGGGTCCATGATTTGGGCCTGGATTTCTTGGGCCACCCTCTTAATGGGTCTTCATCCAGGGCCCATTTCTTAAATCTGGGATTTTGTCTGTCAACTAATTGGGCCCTCTTTTTGGGCTTTCTTGGACTGGGCCTTTATCATGCTTTAATATCCAAAGCCCATTCAAACTTGGATTGGGCTTTAACTCTTAAGCCTGACTTCCAGAATATTCTGGAATTTCTATATCATTCTAGATTTTTCCATATTTTTCTAAGATTTTTCTAAAATAATCTGGAACATTCCAGATCCTTCCATTTTTGGGCCCATATGGGCTTTTTTGAGGACCAAATCCCCTTCTTCTTGGCTATAAAAAGGTGGGATGAGAGTGTGATTCCTCACACCTCTCATTTCACTTCTCCACTCATCCTACAAATTTCTCCCTCTTCTCTTCCTTTAGTTTTTTTTTGCCACTCCTCCCTTCAAGACTTTCAGGTTTTCTAGGCTTTACTAATGGCTGACAAGAATTCCGAGAGAGCGGCGAAGATTGCCTCAGCTTCAAAACGAGGTAAGGATATCGAGATCCGTTCTTCGTACATGTCTTTAATCGATATGATTAACACTAGGGGGGATGAATATCCCTCTACTGCACATCTCGATTCTTTTAATCATTGTAACACTTGGCACAACATTGATTTCAATAAACTAAATGCTCGTTATAACGTCCTTCCTCCTTTTAGATTAGTTCCAGTCTCTGGTGGTGACCGTACTTGCCACTGGAGACCCGACACTCTCTTCATTTACACAGATGCCCTTAATGATGGGCTTAGGTTTCCTTTTCATCCTTTTATTCCTCATCTTTTGGCTGATTTACAAATCAACCCGTGTCAGCTTCCTCCAAACGCCTGGAGGAACATTCTATGTTTTATGGTTTGTTGTCTTAGGGAGGGCTTTCCTCTTTCTGTAGCTGTTTTTAGGAAGGTCTTTCAGTGTTATAATAGTTCTTCCAATATCTGTGGCTGGGTCTATGTCAAGCAAAGGCCCAAAAGCAAACATATCTTTAACAGTGCCTCTATTCCTGATAATAATCAAAATTGGAGGAATAGTTTCGTTGGGTTACGTTGGGAGAATGGTGACTGGGGCACACTTTTTCGATCTTCCTTCGGGAAGGTCAGTGATGGTAGCCTCAAATCCATTCACTTAACTCCTGAAGAAACTATTATTTATAATGGGCTTACTCAGGATGATGGCACCACCACCAGCTGGACTCTCTTAGAGGAGTTTTCCCTGATTCATGTGGGACTATCCTCTGTTTCTCAACAGGGTATTTTTCTTCCCTTCTCAATTTTACTTCATTTCATGCATTATTAACATCACTTATTTTATCCTTTGCTTTGTTTCAGCTGCTAAGGAGATTAATGAGGATAATGTTCCTTTGGTTAAGGAAACAGCTAGGATGAAGAAAGCTCGGCTCGCAGGCCTAGACACCCGGGGAAAGGCCACGGAGCCTATCTTTTTGAAGAAGCACAAAGAGCCTATAGGGGAGGCTTCAACTGAAGGAGCTGGAGGCCATGGTGCTCCTATCACTGCTGCTGCCCCTACTGCTGCTGCCACAGGCACCTTTTAGCCTCTCTGGGGATTCCGCCGAGGGGACACCGTAGTTGGTTCCACGAAACATGCTTGGGATTGGTCCTACCATAGCGTGACTCCCAAGGACTTTACTGATGTGGTGGCCACCCCTGATCTTGAGAGGATTAAGCTCATGGGAGCTCAGTCTCTGGCTTCGGTATGCCTTCTCTTTTTTGAACTTATTTTTCGTTCTTGTAGCATTTTCTTGCCTTATACTTTGTTAATTGCTTTGTTTCAGTCTAACACCTACTTTCAAGGCGCTGTGAGGCAAGCCGAATCATGGAAGCGGGCTTCTGATAAGGCCGATAATGCCCTCAGGAGCCAACAGAAGAAGTATGCTACCCTGGAGAAGAAGCTCGAGCGCAAGGAGGAAGAACTCGGAGAGTATAACGCCGAGCTGGTGGTACTTCGGGCGGAGAAGGATAAAGCTATAGACAACTATCTGGACTCGGAGGAGTTTGCCCAATCCATGAGGATTAGGGATGATTCAGTCTTTCCCGGGTTTTTTAGGACTGGTTGGGACACGACCCTTGGGACCGTGAACGAGGCTTGTCCTAATATTAACCCGGCGGACTACATCTGCCCTGATGATGAGGCTTTGCTACAGAGGTTTCGTACCCGAGTAGTTGTCTCGGACCATGTTCCTCAGGATCCACTCCTTCCTCCTCCCGAGTCTTCTTCCAGACCAGCTGAGGACGATAGCTCATCCTCCTCCTCCGAGACGACAGAGACATCCAGCGAGAGCGGAGAGGACGATGATATGGATGCCGAGGGTACTTCAGCTCCTTAGAGCTTTTTCAGCCCTGCGTGGCTTGTTGTTTTTTATCCTATTTTCGAGACTTTATTTATCAAATTTTTGTAATATCTATCAGATCTATTTCATTTATCACCTTCTATGCTTGCATTCATGCATTTGATTTTTATTTGTTAGGCCACAAACATACTTTGAAGAACTCATGAATTTCGTAAAATTGTCTGGGATTCGTCCCATACACAAGTAATAATAAACTTCGTAATAAAACTAAAACATATAAATCCTAAGCAAGCAAAGCTTCAAGGTGCTTTTCAACCTACTCGCCATCCTGACGAGTGAGAATCGTATCCGGCTGCCCTACACATAGTAAACCTTCAGGTTTTGTGCATGCCAAGTTCTCGGGACTTCAAATCCACCCATAGTCTCTAGCTTGTAGGTTCCTCTACCTTGAATACTCTTGACTCTGTACGGCCCTTCCCAATTCGGGGCAAGCTTCCCTTTTTGTCCTACACCAGATGCTTCTATCTTCCTCAAGACTAGATCGCCTTGTTTAAAAAACCTTTCTTTAACCCTTAGGTTGTAGTAGAATGAAGCCTTTTTCTGATATTCTACTATCTTTGCATGTGCCTTATCTCGCACTTCATCGATCAGATCCAGGGCTAACCTCTGCCCTTCCTCATTTTCTTCTGCGTTGAAAGCCTGAATCCTTGGAGAGGAATGTGATATCTCCACGGGAACTACTGCTTCTGCCCCATATGCCAACATGAAAGGAGTTGCTCCTGTCGTGACTCTACAGGTAGTCCTATAGGCCCATAATATGGGAAGTATCTCATCCACCCAATTATTTCTTGACTTCTCAATCCTCTTCTTTAGTCCATCCAGGATTATCCGATTTGCTACTTCTGCTTGCCCATTGGCTTGCGGGTGAGCCACAGAGGTGAATCGTAATTCAATTTCATTTTCTTCACAATACTTCTTGAATTCCTCATTGTTGAATTGTGCTCCATTGTCAGTGACGAGGATACGGGGAATTCCATATCGGCACATAATGTTTTCCCACAGGAATTGTGCAACCTGCTTAGTTGTGATTTTGGCCAAGGGTTTGGCTTCGATCCACTTGGTGAAATAATCAATGGCTACAATCAGAAATTTCCTTTGTGCCGTGGCCATAGGAAAAGGCCCTAGAATATCCATCCCCCACATGGCAAAGGGAATAGGCGAGTTGATAGAGGTCAGCATCTCGGGGGGTTGTCTAACAACTGGTGCATGCTTCTGACAGCGATCACACTTCTTCACATATTCTTTGGCATCAGCCATCATTTCTGGCCAATAGAAGCCTAAACGGGTTATCTTATGAGCCAAGGCCCTGCCCCCCAAGTGTTGCCCACAAATACCTTCATGCACTTCCTCAAGAACCAAGCGTGCCTCGTCGGGCCTGAGACACCTCAAGTAAGGAACCATGAAAGATCTCTTATACATAATTCCATCTATCAAGGAGTACCTTAGTGCTCGAATAGTTAACTTCTGTGCCTCAGTTGCATCACTTGGCAACCAACCGGTCTGAATATGAGCCTTGATGGGATCAATCCATGACGTCCCCAAGCCTATGGGAGCCACAAGCTTAACATCTATGCTTCGTGTCTTCAAAACACGGAAGTACACACTTCCTAAACTTTCTTCAATCTCAGATGAAGCAAACTTTGATAGTGCATCTGCTTTAGCATTTTCTTCCCTTGGAATGTGTTCAACGTGGCATTCATTAAATTGGGTCATCACAACCCTTACTAGGCGAACATACTTAGCCATCGTATCATCCCTTGCCTCAAATTCTCCCTTTACCTGGGATATGATCAGCTTCGAGTCTCCACGGACCTTTAAGTTTTTGACTCTAAGTGTCCCAGCTAGACCAAGGCCAGCAATCAGGGCTTCATACTCTGCCTCATTGTTTGTGGTTGGGAAGTCTAGCTTCATAGCATACTCAATTAAGAATCCATCAGGGCTTTGCAAAATCAACCCTGCTCCACTGGAATTTGTTTTTGATGCTCCATCAAAATAGAGAACCCAATATTCTTTCTCCTTGTCCCCATTGTCGACTCCCTTGTCTTGAGGTATGGTATCTTCCTGCCCCCGACTTCTTGGTTGGGTATGGTACATTCCACCACGAAGTCAGCTAGTGCCTGGGCTTTTATGGCCGTACGTGGCTTATACTTGAGATCGAACTCTCCCAACTCTATTGCCCACTTAATCAATCTCCCACTTGCCTTGGGACTGTGAATGATGTTTCTCAGTGGCTGATTTGTTAGCACTTCAATCTGGTGAGCTTGAAAATAAGGACGCAGCTTTCTTGAAGCCATTACCAAGGCTAAAGCAAATTTCTCAATAGTTGAATAATTCAACTCTGCACCATGCAAGATTTTGCTGACGTAGTATACGGGTTTCTGGACTTTCAGTTCCTCCTTAACCAACACCGCGCTCAAGGCGCTCTCTGAAACAGCCAAGTACAAGAATAAAACTTCACTCAGAACTGGCTTGTCCAACAACGGGGCCTGGCCCATATACTTCTTTAACTCTTCAAATGCCTTCTGATTTTCCTCACTCCATACAAAGTCTTTAATGTTCTTTAATGACTTGAAGAATGACAAGCACTTGTCTCCTGACTTAGAGATGAATCGTCCTAGCGCCGCAACCTTTCCTGTGAGCTTCTGTACATCCTTGACAGTTTTTGGTGGTTCCATATCCAAGATTGCCTTTATTTTATCGGGGTTGGCCTCAATTCCCCTCTTTGAGACCATCAATCCCAAGAATTTTCCAGATCCTACTCCGAAAGCACACTTCGTTGGATTCAACATCATCTTGTGGTACCTTAGGACCTCAAAAGCTTCCCTCAAATGGGTTATATGATCAGTCTTTACTAGACTCTTGACTAGCATGTCATCAACATAGACTTCCATAGTCTTCCCAATAAGATCCTTAAAAATTTTATTCACCAACCTCTGATAGGTGGCTCCTGCATTCTTGAGACCAAACGCCATAACAAGATAACAATAAACACCAAAGTCAGTGATAAATGATACCTTTGGAATGTCATCCTTATGCATTTTGATCTGATTGTATCCGCTAAATCCATCCATGAAACTCAGTATCTCATGTCCAGCAGTGGCATCAATCAAAGTATTAATTCTAGGCAGTGGGAAACAGTCTTTGGGGCATGCATCATTCAGATCAGTGAAGTCTATACACATCCTCCACTTTCCATTAGCCTTCTTCACCATTACAGGGTTTGCTAACCACTCCGGAAATTGAATCTCCTCAATGAAACCAGCCTCTAAGAGCTTTTCTACTTCCTGTTTTATAGCCTTTTGTCTTTCCGGGGCAAAATTTCTTTTCTTTTGTTTCACTGTCTTCCGGCTTGGATCCACGTTTAGCTTGTGAGTAATTAACTCTGGGTCTATGCCTGGCATATCAGCTGCTGACCATGCAAACACATCACTATTTTCTTGTAAAAATTTCACTAACTTCCCTCTAAGAGGCTCCTCTAATGTGGCTCCAATGAAAGTCATCCTCTCAGGATTCTCGGGGTCTAAAGGAACCGAAACCAATTCTTCTGCTGGCCTTCCTCTATTCTCATCATTTTCTCGAACATCCATATCTTCAATAGGAAGAACCTTCCCCCCGACTCCATCTGCCCTCAAAAAGGCCACATAACAGCTTCTAGCCATTTTTTGATCTCCTCTCTCTTCTCCAATCCCGTTTCGGGTGGGAAACTTCATGACTGAATGGTAGGAAGAGGGGACTGCCTTGAAGGCATGTATCCCTGTTCTCCCCATGATAGCATTATAAGTTGAACTAGCCTTTACCACCACGAAATCCAGCATCTGCGTTGCTTGCCTTGGTTCCGTACCTATGGTGGTTGGCAATTTGATTATCCCTTCCACAGGACATTCTACTCCAGCAAATCCATATATCGGCATGTCGGTTGGTGTCAACTGGGAGTCGTTATATCCCATTCTTAGAAAGGTGTCGTGGAGCAAGATATCCACAGAAGCACCATTATCCACAAGGACCCTCTTAACCGGGCTATTTCCTATTATCGGTGTTACGACCAGCGGGTCATCATGGGGAAACTTCACACCCTCTAGGTCGGAATCATCAAAAGCCAATGTTACTTCTGTCCTGGCCCTCTTCGGGGCTTCTCCAACAATATGCATAACCTCCCTAGTATATGCCTTTCTGGAATTTTTGGACAATCCAGCAGCAGTTGGACCTCCAAAGATTGTGTTTATCACTGGCCCTCGAGGGCGTCGCGGTCCTCCAAAAATTGCATTTATAACCGGCCCTCTGGGTTGGGGATTCCGCCTCTGATCATCTTGGTCCCTCCTACGATCTTCAAAATTCTTCCTTCCATTATTATTTTTGTCCCCTCCATCTCCAGTATACTTGTTCAACCTTCCTTTTCGAATCAAAAACTCAATTTCATCTTTCAATTGTCTACACTCATCGGTGTCATGGCCAACATCCTTGTGAAACCTGCAATACTTGCTCTTATCTAGCTTGGCGGGATCAGCCTTCAAGGGCTTAGGCCATCGAATATCTCTATCTTTCTTAATCTCCATCAAAATCTGACTTCTAAGAGCACTCAGCTTAGCGTATTCAGTGAACTTTTGCCCAGGTCCTCCCTTCTTGGGGGTTGAATCAGGGTTTTGTTCGGTTCTAGGATATTTGTCCTTAGCGATATACTCCAGATCAGTTTTTCGCTTCTTGCCTCCAGTGGGCTCATTACTCACTACGGTCTTCCTCATGCTTTCTTCAACCTTGATATACTTCCCTGCCCTCTCTTGGAGTTGCAACATGTTTTCAGGGGGACGTTTGGCCAAGGACATCTTGAAAAACTCATCCCTAGTTCCTTGTTGCAGTGCTATCATGGCTACCTTATCATCAAGGTCTGGGACTTTTAAAGCCTCCTTTGTAAAACGATTCAGGTAATCTCTCAAGGATTCCTTAGCTCCCTGCACAAGACTCATAAGAGATGCTGAACTTTTCTCATGGACTCTTCCACTGATGAATTGCTTAATAAAAGCCTGACTTAATTCTCTGAACGATCCAATAGAATTTGGGGGCAGGCGACTGTACTGTTAGGTCACACACACACACTGTAGAGGGGTGAATACAGTGTATAGTACAC
The DNA here is from genome assembly GCF_009905375.1 of Apium graveolens. Lineage (NCBI taxonomy): Eukaryota > Viridiplantae > Streptophyta > Magnoliopsida > Apiales > Apiaceae > Apium > Apium graveolens. Next base: position 180,648,903 of record NC_133653.1, read on the forward strand.
TCAAATCGAACTTAAAGAACTTGAGTAACAGAAAACAAACTTTATTGAAACAATAAACTCTGTTACAATATGGAACTGTTACCTCTCAGTGATGAACAAATATCACGAGAGCTGCTAGGGTTATATAGAATAATAACTTCGATAATGATAACACTTATAGTGTAAACCCTATGCCTGTGTTTATATACTACACAGTTACAAGATAATCGCTAATTGATATGGAATATAATTCTGCTTCCTAAAATATATCAATCAGATATCTTCTATTCCAAGTATTCCATTCTTCACGGAATTCCTTCTTCATGCATATTTCTTCTTATGTTTTATCTCTATCTTCTTTCCTTTAATCAGCTACTGTCCTTATCTGATTGTCCTTCAGCACTTAAGTTCTGATATCTATCTTCTGATGATTATCTCCTGATAATATAAGTACTGATATCCTTAAGTCCTGACTTCCAGTATAAGTATTGATCTATCCTGTTCACACAAGATCTGAAAGCTAAACATAAAACATATTAGCCATGACATTATCAAATATATCTAACAATCTCCCCCAACTTGTAAATTAACAAAATATACAAGTTAAACAGATATTTGATGATATCAAAAACATTAAGTACAAATTCATGAGAAATAGACTAGATAACTACAACTTACAGTCCTTAAAGTTTTACCAATTTTAACTTCTGATAACAACTTCAATCTGCATAAATATCAGAATTTAAGCAGTTGTAGATCTTCGACTTGGCTTCATCATCTTCTGATCTCTCTGATGTCAGGAGTTGTTCTGAGATAGTTCTTCAACAAACATTTCTCAGCATATCTTAGTTCATCAATCATTCTCCTTTTAACACCTTTAAGCTCTGCAGTATCTTCACCAGTTTGAAAGATTGCAGCTCTGAGATCATTAATCTTTGCTTTCCTTAACTCCTGGTCTAGTCTTATGACATAAGCTTTGTCAGATTCAAGATTGAATTCAAGTCCCTTAATACCAAGATACATTCTGATCTGTGCAGTATTAGGCTTCATATCAACAATATCCCCATTGTGATCTCTGTACTTTGGAACATATCTGCTGTCAGACTTAACAGGATAAAGCCTTTTCTGTCTCTGAATCTGTTCTTTTAAGTAGTTTACAGCAGTCTCTGTTATTCTGTCATCCACTTGAAGTAAGAAAAGTACATGCTCCAATTCTTCAAAATACTTCAAAGGAATGGCATTTTGTCTTATATGATAAACCCTACCATCTGTCATGAAATACAACATGATGTATTCTTTCAAGTAGGTATGGTAAACCATCTGTACAGATTCTAGTTGATTCAATCTCTCAGGAGTTGCTCCAATACCTGGTTCACTCAAGGAAGTTGGATCATTGGTAGTGTTGTGTACTCTTCTTTCATCAGCACTTCCCAATCCAGTTTTATCTCTAGCTTCCTTTCCAGTAACTACTCTTGCTTCAAAACCACTTGGAGTAGTCTTCAAAGATTGAGTCTGTTTTTCTTTAGTGAATCCTGGTAGGAGTGTTTTAGATCTATTTTCTGATATCAAGTTAACTTGAGCACTGTCAGAGGTTACTTGCTTCTTCTGAATATCAGAACTTACAATTTCTTGACTCTGAACAACTTGAGCCATGTCAGAGGTTGTTTTAAGAACTTTTCTTGAAGTCAGAGCAAGATCATATTTTCCATCAGTAATTTCTTCTTCCTCAGGAGGTACATAAGACTTGATAGGTTCACCAACCTTTTCTTTACCCTTGGATCTTGGATCTATCTGTGGTTGTGATCTAGCCAAAGTTTCTTCAGTATGTATCCTTTCTTTGATCACAATCCCTTTAGGTTTTGGAAGTAACTTTTTACCAGAAGCGTCAGATTTAGATGTGACTTTCTCTGATTTAAGTCTGACTTCTTCTTCCTTTAAACTTTCCAAGTCCATCCCTGGATTTTCTTGAAGAAATAACTGTCTTGACATTTCCTCATCAAGATCTAGAAGTTCATCAGAACTTATCCTTTTACCAGCAGCAGAACTTATTCTTTTCCCAGTATCAGAACTTGTTCTGTGACTAGCTTGTCTTGATGTAAACCTTCTACCTTGACTATGACCACTACCCATTCCAGAGTTTCCTTGGTCATCTTTTCCATCATCCTTTCCTTGCAGTGTCTTGTTGGTTTTGCATTTGGACTTAATTACCTTCTCCCCCTTTTTGGCATCAGCAGGTAATAAAAGAGAGATAAGTAATTCCACTGAGGTCTGGATTTCAGTAAGTTGCGATTGCTGAGAAGCTTGATTTGTCAGAATTTGATCAATCTGAGCTTGTTTCTTCTCTTGAGTTTTCTCAATATAAGCAACCCTGTCAATGGTAGGTTGGAAGAACTTTTTCTTATCAATTTTCCAAACTTGTTCCTGTTTGATAAAGTTCTCCTGAATCTTGTGTAGCTCTGCATGAGTGTTGGAATGAAGACCTTGTAGATGTTTAGTACTCAATACAGTGACTCTAAGCTGGGTTTTAAAATCATCAGAATGTAACATTTCATCAGCTTTAGTCAAGTGCTCAGCAAGATGTAAAGCATTTGGAACACATGAAACTGAGTTCCATTCCTTAGTCCACTCCTGACCTGCAGGAGTTTCACTCCAAGGTACTGGTGCATCCCTGATAACAAACTCCTTTACCAGTTCAGACTTAGGAAGAGTCAGTGGAGGAGTATGTCCTGAAGGACCTGCTTCATCAGCATCTACAGTTGTAGCAGCCTCACCAGTATCTCCAACATTTGCAGCATCAGAACTTAGAGAATCGGTATCTTCTGATAAGACAACAGTGTGAGTAGCAATGGAGGCTTCAGCATCCTCAAATTCCTGATCTGATACTAAGTTCTGATCAACAGCCATATCCTGATGCTCACCTAAAATCTGATCATCAGCATCTTGATGCAGAGAAGGTGTTAGTGATAACTTAGGAGTTTGAACAGCATCAGTAACAGGTGTTGTGGAAGGATGATTTGCTGTTGGAGCTTCTAAGAAAAGAATTTCAGGCACAACCAGGTTCTGAATATCAATTTCAGCGCTTGTGCCTGGATCAACAAGAGACACAGAAGGTGAATAAGCCTTATCAGATACAGGTTCCTGAGATGGAGTTGATGGAGAAGAAGTGACTGGAGCAAATTCCTTGTCTTGTGAGATCAGAGATTCCTGATCCCCTTCCTTAGCTGCTTCCTCCTCATCATCTGAAACTGGCCTTTGTGCCCTCTGTTTCTTGTACTTGTTGATTTGGATTCCTTGGGAGTTTCAGGAACCGTCATACGTCTAAGCCTCTTGAGAAGCCTAGAACCCCCAATTGCAGAATCCTTCTGAGAAGTTGCCTTCTCAGCTTCATCTACCACAGGTTCTGAAGAAGGAATCTGATCCTCAGAATCTGATTCATCTCTCAAAGTAATTCTCCTCCTCTTTTGAGGTGTTTGAGGAACATTCTTTGTTCTCTTTGGCTTAGAGGATGTAGGCTTCACAGTAGGTGCGGAAGAAGAAGGTTGAGCAGCCTGTGAAGTGGAGAGATAGGATTTGAGATAAGTTCTGAGGGTAGGTTGAGTAGAATGAGAGGTACGTACTGAGGTTGATGGATTTTGGTTATGGTGAGTTGGTTGAATGTTTGAGTAAACAGATTTGTAAGTAGCAGGATCAGCATTTACCAGAATCTGTTTCACAGACTGAGGAATCTGTAATTGTCTCACCATTGATTTCTTTGTGTCAGCATTTATCAGGTCGTTAAAGTACCTTTTTGCAACCTTAAAAGGTGGGGTTTGAGTGCTGACTAACTGAGGTTCATCAGTACAATAAGTGTAAATAAGTTGACAGAATCTAGCAAAATAAACAACATCTCGATCCTCTGTCATCCTATCCCCAATAAAACCAATTAAAGCAGTTGCAAAATCAAAATGAGTTTGATTGATAATTGCATACCCGATGTGCTGACTCATAATGGGAATAGCATCAAAATTTGAACACTTGTTGCCAAAAGCCTTGGTGATGCAATCGAAGAAGAAACTCCATTCTCTTCTGATATTAGCCCGTTTCAACTGTCCAAGTTTCGTCAGACTCTTTTCATATCCCAAATCAGTCATAAACCCCCGAAGTTCTGATTCCTCTGGTATAGAGAAGGTACAATCTTCTGGAAGATGTAATGCTCTTCATACTGTACCAGGAGTGACTAAATAGGATGAATCACCTACTTGGAAGATAATACTGGGAGTTCCTCATTTACCACCATCATCAAAAACTCCAGTCCTCCAGAACCGCAGAACTTGTTGACTTGAAAATAATTCAGGCTGAGTTAAGGCGTACCCAACCTCACTATGTGCAAGAAGATTTTGCACAAAGTGCAATTCAGATGGAGCTTCAGCATGATCAAGAATTGCAGCATAGTTGTTTGGAACAAACTTTGCTCCATCAATGATTAAATCCTTTGGTGCCATGTGAAAAAATATTGAGATTCAAGTATGCCTGTTAGGTGTTTGAGATAATGTCTGTATGAAAAACCAACGTGAGAAAGAATGAGAAAGAGAGTAAAAGTAAGAAGAGAGATAAAGTATAAAGAAAATAAAAGATTAAAGAAATCTTCTCTCTGTTGTTCTTATACTCTGAAAAAAAATGTTACCGTTGGACACCTGTCAGACATGCAGTAATAACGGATAGTTACTGGGCTCGAGAAAACAGGAATGATTACTTACCCTGTTGCCTTGTTTCAAGGAAAAACCGTTCCATTTATCAAGAGACACAGTTTTAATTCAAAATTTAAACCGTTAGCACTGATTGAATTATTTTTCACTGCAACATTAATATTCTGAAAATGAATCATGTTAAAAATGACCGAGATAATTTCGATGATTAAGTGCTGACAAAGAATCAGAACTTAAATGAAGACAAAATTTAATTGGTCATCAGAATATCAAGCAGGATTTAACAACACAAGATAAAATAACTCAGAGACAAAATCTTGAAGTAAAAACAGTTTTCATTAATATATCAAGTCAATACATATATGAAATAGAAATTACATCAATACAAGATTTGCCCTAAGCTTCTATTCCTAACGTCAACAGCTTTAGTCCTAGCTAAGAAGCCTGACAAAGCTGAGGATGAAGAAGAACAGGAAGAAGACGAGATTAAGTCATCTTCCTCTTCCTATCTTCGACGAACAAGATGGCGAGTCGTATGATTCGCTCTTGCAGATGGATACGACGAAGGTGAAGGTCTCTTCGAACGGCCACCAGATCACGTTTGATAACCTCTGGAAATTGAATCCAGAGATTGTGAGGGATGTTGGTGATAGGGTAGGGAGTTGGAATTCCATTCAAAAAGACATGCACAGTCTCATCACCGTAATTGTAGAACCAGCCAAATTCAGCCATTTGTGATAGTAAATGAAAAACAAGACTGAATTTGTGATAAAAGTGGGATGAGAAGACTAATGTGAAGTGGCTGTGTATATAGGCAAGAGAATGCCAAGAGACGCAAAGATATTTAATGCTGATAGGTAGAATTAATTCTACCTCGTCTCCCTAGACTTTGAAAAAGAATAACAGTCATTGGAAAGAGGAATCATGGTCTAGACCGCACAAGACACAAGAAACAGTGGACTGTTCAAGTACAAAACCATTAATCCTAATCATAGTGACTATTAATCTTCCACTTCAACATATGCGAGTACAAACTGAGACTGTTATTAAATTTCATTCAAAGATAAGCCAAGTAAAGGATTAGACTGAGAAATCAGAACTTAGACCTATACCAGAACTTAACAGTCATCAGAACATGATTTCTTAACTCGAAAAAGGAATGCTCATCTTAGTAAATCCTCATACAAGTTCTTAGTTATGAACGTCAGAACTTAATCATCAGAACGTGTAACTTAGAACTTGTCCTCAGAATTTGTGCAATAATGACACAATGACTGTTTATCTAAAATAACATAGACCACCACAGAAATTTTCATCATTCAGATGGAGTGATTAGTGTGTGCATTAAGCTAAATAACAGACAAAGAGTAAAGTCTGATTCACTTCAGTACATCTTAGAAATAAGGCATAACTAAAATTTTGCTAAAGATCTGTCATGGTCCTGAAACCTACTGAAGAATTAGTTTATGCTTGAGTCCACCTCAACTGTTTTGTGCTAATTTTATGCATCTTTTGAAATTCTATTTTACAGTGGCTTCTCAGTGTAAGTGAGTCACGACTGTTTATCAGAATTTATGCTATTATCAGAGTATTTCTCCAGTAATCATAGAGTGTGAAAAGTCACCAAGAAAATATTTTGCTTTTCTAATGCATATTTACTTAATACCAGCAATGCACTTGGGTCGTCCCTTCCACAATTTTACTCTAGATCTCAAAGGAGTACCTGATTTTAATCTTTGATCTTTTTGCTTTTTCTTTTGATAAGGGAGGTTTATCAGCACTTAGTACATTCAGCAGTTTTACTAGTATCAAAACTTAACAGATGAGTAGCATTATTCTAATTTGTGACTTAGTAATAAGATATACAAAGTGAACTTAACTAAGCTCAGTTATCAGAATTTGCTAGTGTCATAAGATTTCCACTGAAATAATTACTTCTTCCATGGAATCATTTGTTTATTGAAGATTACTAGGTCAGTATCTAGCACAGTTATCCTCATAGGATTGAATAATTACTGAAACAGACATATCACTTATCAGAGTTTAGAAACATATATCAGACAACAGTCAGTACTTAAAGACATTTATCAATTAAGCACAGAATACACAATGAGATTAATTCTGTAAATACTGAGCATAAAGTCTGATAACACAGAACAAGTCTAAGCAGATTTAGAGAAAGAACCTGAAACCATTCCAAGTTCATTTACCAATCTTGTAAAAGTAGCTTCACATAATGGTTTTGTGAAGATATCTGCCAACTGTTGATCTGTGGGAACAAAATGCAATTCCACTGTACCTTCATCCACAACATAAAAAGCATCATCTCTATCCTTCTGAGTTTGATGGAATATGACTAACTCTTTTTCTAAGAAATCATTTCTTTTCTTATATGCAAGATTTTCAGAAGTTAATCTTTCACATGTTAAAGTTTGATCTCTATAGCTAACAAACATGGTTTTAAGATATCTTCTCAACTCATTAATATCATCAGTATGAAAAGCAAAAGTAGTCTGAGGTACCTTTGTTTCAGCAGCTTCAGAACTGCTCTCAGCACTTTCTTTATCAGCATTTGCCATTAATGCATAGTTCTCCTCACTTTCAGAGTCTGAGGTGTCTGCCCAGCTTTTCTGCTTTGTGACAAGAGCCTTGCCTTTGTCACCCTTTACCTTCTTGCAGTCAGGAGATATGTGGCCTTTCTCACCACAGTTATAGCATTTAACATTGGTGTAATCTCCTCTGTCAGACTTTCCTCCTCTTCCTTCAGATCTTCTGAAATTCTTCTTATCAGAACTTATGCTTTTCCTGGGAAACTTCTTTCCCTTCCTGAACTTCCTGTATGCAATCTTTGTGATTCCTTTCACCATAAGAGCACACAGTTTCATCATCTCCTCATCAGCATCAGTCTCAGGCAAGCTTTCAGAATCTGAGTCATCATCACTCTCAGAACTTGATGACTCAGTATCAGACTTTATGAAAAGAGCTTTACCCTTGTCTTTCTTTGAGGAAGCTGCTTTGAGAAATTCTTCTTCAGCCTTAAGAGCAACTGTCCTTGACTTTCCTCCTTTCCTCTTGCTTCTTTGTTCCATCTCCAGCTCGTGTGTCTTGAGCATTCCATAGATTTCGTCAAGAGTTGTTTCATCAAGATTGTAGTTGTCTCTTATTGTAGTTGCCTTCAAATCCCAGCATTCAGGAAGAGCTAACAGGAACTTAAGATTTGAATCTTCAAGATCATACTCTTTATCAACCAATGACAAATCATTCAAAAGTTTGACAAATCTATCATATAAATCATTCAATGACTCATTAGTCTTTGAGTCAAAGTGTTCATACTCTTGAGTGAGTATTGTCTTCCTGTTCTTCTTAATTGTGTCAGTTCCCTGACATCTTGTTTCCAGAGCATCCCATATCTCCTTAGCAGTCTTGCAGTTGATTACCCTGTTTAACATTACATTATCAATGGCACTATGCAGTAAGTGTCGTACCTTAGCATCCTTAGCAATTGATGCTATGTCCTCAGCAGTATAATCACTCTTCTCCTTTGGTACGGTCATTGCTGCTTCACCTGCAACTGCAACAGCGAGTTTGGTTGGTTTGTGAGGACCTTCCTTGATTCTATCCAGGTATTCTGGATATGTTGCTTCCAGGAACATGGTCATCCTTACCTTCCATATGGGATATTAAGATGGTCTCAGTATGGGGACTCTGATGGTCTCATACCGACTCTGAATTTGTGTCTTTGGTGGTTCCTCAGTTGTGGTAGGCTTAGTTGGAGTTTCTGTGTCCGACATGATTGTGTTTGGATCTTTAATTGTATGTAAGTTAACAGATAGGCTCTGATACCAATTGTTAGGTCACACACACACACACTGTAGAGGGGTGAATACAGTGTATAGTACACTCAAATCGAACTTAAAGAACTTGAGTAACAGAAAACAAACTTTATTGAAACAATAAACTCTGTTACAATATGGAACTGTTACCTCTCAGTGATGAACAAATATCACGAGAGCTGCTAGGGTTATATAGAATAATAACTTCGATAATGATAACACTTATAGTGTAAACCCTATGCCTGTGTTTATATACTACACAGTTACAAGATAATCGCTAATTGATATGGAATATAATTCTGCTTCCTAAAATATATCAATCAGATATCTTCTATTCCAAGTATTCCATTCTTCACGGAATTCCTTCTTCATGCATATCTCTTCTTATGTTTTATCTCTATCTTCTTTCCTTTAATCAGCTACTGTCCTTATCTGATTGTCCTTCAGCACTTAAGTTCTGATATCTATCTTCTGATGATTATCTCCTGATAATATAAGTACTGATATCCTTAAGTCCTGACTTCCAGTATAAGTACTGATCTATCCTGTTCACACAAGATCTGAAAGCTAAACATAAAACATATTAGCCATGACATTATCAAATATATCTAACATGTACCATCTTTGAGCCATACCCGACAGGGTTTGAGGGAAGGCCCGACACTTTATAGCATCATTCACGGGTTGCAGCAGCAGTGCATTAGAGAATATCCTAACATGATTAGCGGGATCTCCCGTGCCATCATAGGCTTTGATAGTGGGCATCTTGAATTTCCTCGAGATATGGGCATTCATTATCTCTTCTGTGAAGGGTGGAGTTGGATCATCAGGATCTCCAAGGGGAAGGAGATTGCTTGGATCAGTTCTTGGGACAGCAGCCCTTCTTCTTACCGGACCATCCAGGTCTATGACAGGAGGAGGATTTCTCCCCCCTAGGAGGTATCTGGGGTCTGGTGGCCTGGTGAGCCTCCAAATCACGCCTCAGCCTTTGGATTTCAGCCTCATGAGCCCTGATCCTTTCCTGCACTTCTTGGGGATTCGCCCCTGGGGTGCTCTGGGGGCGTTGCTTTCCATCGGCCATTGGCTCTTTTCCAGGACGCCTCCTTCTCGGGGCCACTTCATCATCCGAAGATTCGGAGTCTCTCTCAGTGTATGGACCAGAAAATTCCCGATCCTCAGGGATAGGACCCAAACCTCGTATATAGGGGGGCGACCGCCCTCGTGCTTCGCTTCGCCCAGCATATCCGCTTCCTCCAACCTCAGGGTGAAGGGGCATCCCATAAGGGGGGTTAGTAGTAACAATAGTTGAATATTCATACCCGGCGGGTCGAGAATTCACAGGTATATGTATTTGTTGAACTTGAGGATTCGTACCTTGAATCGGGGGAGTTGTCCCTTGTAGCTGGGGTTGAGTTGCCCCTGTCTGGGCTTCCTCCTGAGTAGATGCATAAGTTGAATGGGGAGGAACCTCCACGGTTGATGAAATCACCTGGGTTGTCTCTGATGGTGTTCCTTCCTCTAGAGCTCCAATTGTTCTCCGTGTTCTCGCCATGGTTGTTGTTGTGCTTCCCACAGACGGCGCCAAATGTTATGGATAAAAAGCTAAGGTTATTATTTGCTGTATTTATTACTAAGATTCGGGAGCTCAAGGCCTTTAATGGCTGCTCTTGTGTGTCATAGCTTAATTCTGCCTTTACGAGATGCCTACGTATCTCTGTGAATTAGAGAATCAAGCCAAAAAACGTAGTTCTGATTTGTGGGGTGAGGCCCCTTATATAGATGTGGGAGTCCTTGAATTGGACTTGGTATAGGAGACTTGGTGGATAAGCCTCTGAATTAGGATAGACTTAGGAGTCCTAGGAAGTAGGAAGCTGATTCCTTATCCTTTTAGGTCCCCTTGAGGCTAATCTATAAGGATTTATATCCTTATCGGGACTCTTCTCAATTGCTGATTTTTCTCTTATTAATTAATTACGAAATTAATTAATAATTAGGGCTTTTGGGCCTTTTTTATTCCATCAGGCCTGATCTGGTCCATCAGGCTTAACCTTTCTGGTCTGAGTATCATATATCTTTTTGTTGGGCCTAGCAGCCCACAGCTTGTACAATTAATGCAGTATTTAATTATACAATCATAATTTATTTATCCCTATCATCTACTTTTATCCAACTTTCTAATTTATTTTTGTCAAAACTCCAACTTATAAACACTACCTTTGTCAAACCTAAACAAACTTTATCAAACATAAACAAACTTTCAAAATGAAACTTTTAATTATATTATTTGAAAAAGTCAAATTAATTTTTTTAAAATTCATATTCATTAAAATAGAAGAATAACATGATTTCTAAATGTAGTAAAATTTTGATTCAGGAAGTAATAGAAGATTACAACTTTAACCTTTACTTGTTATATGTGCTACTAATGATATTTATTATTAACGTTCCTGGTGAATTATGATTGTCATTTACTCCAACTTATATTTAGTAGTACTTCTCTTCCTTCCATAATTTCATTTTCATGAATTTTCACCATAATAGTTAAAAAAATAAGAAACTTTCACCGCAAACAAAAACAATTTATTATAGCCCTCTATTTTTAGATTCTTTTAAAATTTATCGCTTGACTTTTCTAACTTGTTATTCTAGAAATTTTGATCGAATAGTAAAAATCTTTATTTTTGTGAATTTAGTTTTTTAAATTTTGATGTGAGTTATATACTTTTAAATAGAAAAGGTAATATTAAAAATATTAATTTTACTATACCGTCAAATCATTTTAAGATTTATGCAGAATAGTTAAACGTTAAATTTAGAAAAAGGAGTAAAAATTTCATTTTATAAAATTTAAACTTTTGGTTTAGATTTATTTTTGAAAAATAGTTTACCAAGTAAATATAAATATTATCTTAATTTCAAAATAAAATATTTATGTACTATTTAATCTAAAATTTTGAAATGAGTTTATACATTGTTATATATATCATAATTCACTGATAATTTAATATAATTAAAAATTTCCCTTTCCTTTATTAAATTTTTGTTCAAATTATTTTATTAATTTTTTGTTCAAATTATTTTAGGTAATATTTTTTATTTGTATTGATCATATATTTATTTATAAGTTTGTATAGTGTTAACGGTAAGTACGCTCCAATCACTAAATTAATTATTTTCATGAATTGACTTGTGATTGACGGGGTTTTTACACATTCAAAGTCAAATATTATTAGGAAATAATTAATTAAAAATTGCCCATAAGAACATCTCAATTGACCATGTAGGTAAATATTAGTATAAAAGTAAAATTAAAACTAAAAAAAATCAAGTGCCCCACTAAGAGTCACGAACATGTAATTAATAGAATTAATACTAGCAATAACTACTACTAACATTCATTAGATAGTCAAAATATTATTTAATAAGGTTGAAGGACATAGGTTTTGAGGGTGTAGTAGTAATTTCTCGTTACTGCATGGAGGAAAATTTTCTACATTTAGCAGTACTCGGACCTTGCACAATTCCTAATTTTAAAATTTTCGTTAATAAAAAATTCTTTTTCAAAAATCGTAGTCGAATTATTTGAAGTTGTTATTTTCACCAAAGTAAAGTAAAAACAAAATATGATGTTATTAAAAAGATGAAAAGGTAGTAAAGTTTAGATACAATATCAAGTCTTCTTTTTCCATTTTCTTGGCGATAAACTCTACTAGTTCAAATTTGACAACTCCCAACCAAGATATAAGAATTTTTGATGTAATCATGAAAGGATCCTCCTGCCAAGCCGACAAACCATATAGTAAGACTTTATTGACCTCTTAGTATTTTAATTCCTCGGCGAAAGGTGGAAGTAGAAGGCGCATAGACAAGCATTCCTGCATAGGGTCAATGGATCAGAAATTTGGTCTCATTCGCTCTAATCCGAACACTAATGGAGTGAATATGGATCATTTAAAAGAAAATTCGATTCGAAAAAAATCTGATTTGATAACGATCTGATCCGATAAGTATCAGATATAAATTTAGACCGATCTGATCCGTTAACGATCCGATTCGAATAATTTATTATATATAAAAATAAATAAATAAATATATTATAATAAATTATATATAGAACATATGATATATTTAATTTATTTTTTGTTAACATTTTACCACCGTGGCAAGTTATAGAGACACATAATGTAGTCAAATATTTTTCACTCACGCTTAGCTCACTTTTAAAGTATAACCCTAATCCCCTTTCATATTCTACAACCAGTTGAATGATTTTAAGAAGTGGGAAAGGTCATCTGGAAAAGAGTTGATGTCGTCCAGGAAAAAATGAATCGCAACCCCATTTTTGTGGCGCCCCAAAACCCGGGGTCAGGAGTCTCGGAAGCCACGCCATCTAAACTCACACTACAATATGTAAATACTCATGCTTCACGACCCCACACTTATCACACACACACACTTACAAGTTATTGTCTTGGAAACGAACCATCATAACTAGAGAAATTTTATTACAACCCAAAAGTAATTAGTCTTACCGGGGAGTGACCTTTAGGTAAGGCTAGTCTGCCGACCAAATATACATTTCTTATTTCTTACCTTACATAAGTCATACTTATAAATAAGCCGAACTATAAACAACTGAAAACTAATCCAGCTTATTCTGACTACCTGTGGTACAACACCAAACAATCTACGGAACAACTGGCCATTTCCTACCCGTTTCCTAGCTGTGGTTCTCATGGCAGGCATCTTGATTCACTGTTGTGTTGTGTCAATTTAAGAAAACAGGTGTGAGCTATAATGCCCATCATAATAATGTACAGTATGAAAATGACTGTATGATAATTTCATATATGATATTTATGTTTTATTCGAAAATAGTTTTCCTTGGTGATACACACCTTCTTATGAAAATAATTCTTTAAGGGATTTTAATATCTTGCAAATACCTTAATAGTAATCCCATCACCTAGGCTTGGGTTACGATATTGCGTCTCAATTCCAATTGGAAGAATTAGGATACTCATTGGAGCCACTGTATACGATGATCAGTCGTAATACGATAATAGTAACCTTTTCTACTAGTAGAGGGACGACACCTTCACATCTTGGTTATCACCCTTGCCGCATACGGCTATGTGTCCTCATTTCGGGTATACACACACTTCGCAGGTCCATAGGTACATATTATACCGTCTCCTACGGTACCAGTAGTCTATCCAATACACGAAGTACTTGGATCCTACCCCTCCCTTGTCCTTTAGGAAATCCTATCATATCTCGCGAACTCGAACCACATCGAAGTTCCTCCAAGCGTTTTGCTTGTTGATAGGCATAGCTTTACTTTATATATATATATATATATATGTACTTCCGAAAGTTTCGGAGGAAGTACTAAGGATGTGAGTTGACCGTTGTCAACAGATAATTAAATAAGGGGGAAAAGTTTCTCCTTGAAACTATATTCAAAATATTAAATAAGTCGGGGTAATGTTCTCCGATAATATGAAATTATTCGAATGATATTCCGAAATCAGAAAGTATATTTTAAATCAGGATCTATGATTTTTAAATTAATAATAAACCCTTTCATAAATAATAAATAATTAAATGATGATCGATAAATAATTAAATCTCGAATGAGTTTACTCTTTAAAAGAATATTTAAAAATAATATTCCTCAACTAGTTTGTGTCTACATAATTATTAATCTTTAATGATTAATCAGGTTTGAAATAAATAATTATTGGGGTATACTACCCCCATGATAAAGGAATAAGTACGTAATATTTATTATTCGAACAATAGAATATAGTTGAGGGAATATGATCGTTGGAAAATCGTTTTAATAAAAGTTCGAGGTATTTTAATGTTTCATAAGTGGACGTTGAGTCCCTTTAAAATGTACTATTATGGACTTATAATCGTCCTATAATATCACCGGAATGATTTCCGGGTTTTATCTTAAATCCCGACCGACTCTCGGTCTCATATAATATGTCACGCTTAAAGCGAAATAAATATTCCACAACATATACTTATCATACAACATCGCTACATTATGCGAAAATTCAACAACTACGTATCATGGCAAATATGGTATTTATGCAATGATAGTAAAACAATCCTTTCACAACACAACAATAAAATGGAGTTGGGTTCGTAAACTTGCCTGGGTATCTCGAGGTGGAGGATGCTCTAGGTTCCGCTCGAAAATCTATAACCATAACACAATTTATTTTGTTAGGTACCGTTCTAATTTACGGCGACTCGCACTCATGGGCTACTTATTATGCATCCTCTCAACTTATACTACCCTTATTATTCCTTTAAGTCATATTCACATTATGGTCACTTCATTTTTTTAAGTATCGTAGGTTCATTCTCATTATCGTTGTCGGCCCCGCTTATGGATTCTTACAGTTTTTACTCGCGCGGTCTCGATTCAGACATTTTTATAAAATTATAAAATTATTATTTTCACTTGAAATTTTTATGAAAGTTAGGAAACTCAATATTTTACTCTCTGTAAAATTTTCATGATTTATGAATACTTTTAAGTCGATCCTTTATATTTTCAAAGTTCGTGATTTGTAGCAGTTTTTGTCGCGTAAATCACTTTTACTAAAACGGTCATAACGTTTGATCCGTGAATCGGAATCAAGTGATTCAAGCGCCTAAACGATCCTTATAATATTTTCTATCCTAAACAAAGGTTATTTTTCAAAAAACTACAGTTTACAACTTCGGGACTTTCTGCAGAATCTTAAAGTTACAATTTGTTGGTTTTAACAAAGTTATGTTTACGATCGAGGTTTCGTTTACGCCCTAACTCTTAACACAACCACCAACAATCATCATACCATCATCAACACACAAAATCCTCTCAAGAAAATCATGTTTTTGAGGCAAAAACAACCAACCTTAAATCTACTTAACTTAATCATCAAGATTTCACCAATAACACTCATTACACAAGGTTTACTACCACATACTAAATGGATCTTAAAAATGAATCTTAAATAAAGTTGGACCAAAGATTTTTACCTTTCTTGAAAGATTGAGATGTGTTCTTAAGGATGGGGGAGGCTTGGAAGTGCTTGGTATGATTTTTAGAACCTAAAACCACCATTGAAATCAAGAAACCAAAGAGAGGTTACTATTTATACTATTCACTAGTGAGTTTCTTGAAATTATTCCACCCATCAAACCTTGATAAAAAGAGATGAAAGAATTTTCTTACCTTAGTTTAATTGCTAGGAGGCTTGAGAATTAATTGGAGGATTTAACAAGAGCTAGAACTTGGAGTTTTGAATTTGATTTCTCCTTCTTTTGCATTAGGGCCGAATGGAAGCATCAAGGGGGGTATTTATACTCCTCTTGGTGGCTTAGCTTGGTTGATTTGCTAGGTAACTTCTAGGAAGATGGGGTGATATCTTGCAATTGATTTTATTCTCCTAGTATAGCATTCTAGGTTGATTCTTGGTTACAAATCTTAGGGATAAAATCTTTATAGCTTGCTAGCTTACAAGCTAACTACAAAGGTTTAGCTTCCTTAGCACACTATTTTGTTAGCTAGCTTGATCATCCTATGGTTAGCTCACTATTTAATGAAGTAACCATGGTTACTTCCTTACCATGGTTTAGTTAGTGCATTACGTTTATTTAATCATTTACGCGTTCGCTCGGTTACTTAAACGTTCTTCGTAATACTTACTCGTAAATGGTTCGCGATGTAATTCCTTTCGTATTTATTCCTTATATTTTTATTTATCCTACTTGAAT
Source organism: Apium graveolens (assembly GCF_009905375.1). NCBI lineage: Eukaryota > Viridiplantae > Streptophyta > Magnoliopsida > Apiales > Apiaceae > Apium > Apium graveolens. The sequence goes on from NC_133653.1 coordinate 180,665,182, forward strand.
ATAAATCCGTAGGGTTTTAATCTCGTAATTATATTGTGATTCCCGTACTCCTCGATGAGTCGTAAATACGGTCATTTTTCAAAGTTCGTTTTCGTCGAAAATTAATAGCGTTTACATACACTCATTTGATACGTATAGTCGTGATATCAACTCCGAAACTCATTTTCTCATGCACTACATAGTGTGGGCTCAAAAGTTTTTTTTTCCCGTCCGTCAGGGTTACTATTCATTAAACGTTTTACAAGGTCTAAAAAATTCGAGTTATTACAATTTTCACCAATTCTGATGAGACTTTTATTGTGAAAATAAGAATCATTAAGCTCTCTTGTTATAAACTCTTGAAAGTGATTGTCTCATTGTACACTCCTTTTTATTTTACTATTTTTCTCTACTTGCTAACAGTGCTGAAGTATAAAGATTGCAGTCCAGTTTTATATTCAAAATTTAGCATTTTAGTTTTGGTGTTATTGGATTTTAATTTATTATGTAATTTTTAAATTGATTTTCGTATTCTGTTTGCTTTCCAATATTTTTTTAAAAAAATTTGGGTGTAATGTAAGAAAATGTGTTTGCATTTCATTTTTTTAATATAACGGATCGGAGCTCCTGTCCGTGATTTGTGATCCTAACGGATCCGGATATGGATCGGGGCATAAAAAAATGAAATCCGATCCGGATCCGAATCCTGTAAAATTAAATGGATCAGGATATTGATCAAAACCGATCTGATCCAGATCCGATCCACTGCAGCTCTATTCTTGTAGAATCTGGTGACACAACTGAGAGTGTGTGCATGTGTAAAATATATACAGGGCTTTCAAATAATAGGCTTCATCTTGTTATTACTTGCAATGATCGAATATTACATGAAATATTTGGCAAAAAAATCTGAAAAATGTTTACACACTTGTGTAATCTCTAGTAAAGAAGAACTAGGATAAAAATACAACCACATTCGAACACTAACACTGGTTCAACGAGCACCAACATTATACCAATAACGTTCATAAATAATACAAACGAATAATAGGATTGTTCTATTTATATACAGAGTTCCCTATGCTTTTTCTATGGTTTCTCTTTTCTAAAACAAGTGTAACCTTGTTGCTCCTACTAGTTAAGTCTTTTTAATTTGTACAATCTGTGATGCTCTAGGGAACTACAACAATTCTTGCAAAATCATCCACTCTTCAATAATATCATTTAGTGTAAGGTTCTTATCAAGTTTGATTAATTCAAGCCAAAGGGCATATACAAGCAAAAACCTTATGAACTGAATCTTGGTCCTTGAACCTACCATGCTATGAACTAGGAACTTAAGACAATACTTCACACTAGTGATATTGTTTTTCTTAATTAAGTAAACGGAAATGATGATGATTTTATATATATATAAACTCCTTCAAACAATACGAGAATAAAACCCAGACTTTCGAGTAGCTGGAACTCCCAATACCCAATAAGGTTTACAAAATATATTTTCATGATAAGATCCATTTCTATTCTCTATCCACTCTTATCTACCAAACCCCTGCATATATTTTGATAACAACGGGCATGGGCCTGTCTTGGGCCATTACATTACCCCCCGCCCAAAGTCTCACCTTGTCCTCAAGGTGAAAGTTGGGAAACTGCTCCTTGATCACCTTAGCATCTTCCTTTATTGCGTCAAAGTCTGGATGATTAATCCATTTCAACAACACCTCTGTATGAACCAACTATCACTTGTGTTGGCCAGAAATGAAAAAGGAAATAGCTGATTGGGTGAGTAAATGCCACACTTGCCAAACAGTAAAAGCGGAACATTAAAGGCCAAGTGGATTGCTACAACCCTTAGAGATTTCACAGTGGAAATGGGAAGAAATTGCGATGGATTTTACAGTAGGACTACCAAAGACAAAATCGAACCATGATGCTATTTGGGTAATTGTTAATAGATTAACTAAGTTTGCATATTTCCTCCCAATCAACGAAAGATATTCTTTAGATAAATTAGTTAAGATGTATTTGGATGAAATTATGACCAAGCATGGAGTCCTTATTTCAATTGTGTCTGATCGAGATCCGAGGTTTTTCTAGAGGTTTTAGACGAAATTCCAGGAATGTTTAGGCACTAAGTTGAAGATGAGTACCGCCTATCATCCCCAGACGGATGGTCAAAGTGAAAGAACGATTCAGACGATAGAAGATATGTTGAGAGTATGTGTTTTGGATTTTAAAAGAAACTGGGATGATCACCTACCGTTGATTGAGTTCTCCTATAATAATAGTTATCATGCCTGTATAGGAATGCCACCCTACGAAGCCTTGTATGGACGTAAGTGTAGGTCCCCACTTTATTGGGATGAAGTGGGAGAGAAGAAGTTGTTAGGTCCTGAGTTAGTTTAGCAAACCAAGGATGCAGTGGTATTAATTCAGAAAAGATTAGAAGCAGCTCAGGACAGACAGAGAAAGAATACGGACTTGCATCGAAAGGATATGGATATATAAATAGGATTGTTGGTATTGTTGAAAATGTCACCTCGGAAATGATTGGTTAGATTTGGACAAAAAGGCAAACTGAGTCCTAAGTATATTGGACCGTTCGAAATGTTGAGAAAGGTAGGTAAAGTTGCTTATGAATTGGCATTGTCGCTGCAGCTGCAGAATAACCATAACGTGTTTCATATATCTATGTTGAAGCGCTATATCCCTGATTCGAACCAAGTCATTGAGTATGAGCCAATTGAGCTTCAACCAGATTTGTCCTACGTGGAGCAGCCAATCCAGATCCTAGACCACAAAGAGCGAGTCCTTAGGAATAAGTCGATTCACATAGTCAAAGTACTTTGGAAAAATCCTCGAGTGGAAGAGTCCACTTGGGAGTTAGAGTCAGATATGCATGACAAGTATCCTCACTTGTTCAATTAGTTAAGATTCTGAGGACGTAATCTTTTTAAAGGGGAAGGTTATACAACCCGTATATTTATAATTATTAAAGTGTAATTATTAAATAAATAAAATATATTATGATGTTGTCAGCTGGGTGTGGTATTTGAAATTAAATGTATGTGCTCCGTGGTATACGAGAATTATTTATGTGATTAATTGTTGAGTCGTAACGGTTTATTTTTACTTTTAAAGGTGATTTTATTGAAGATTTATTTTCATAAAAACTTGAATTATCTCAAAATTATTTTTATGACTTTATAATTTCAATAAATATTTCTGGGAATTTAAAAAAATTTAGAAAACAATCTTTCATCAGTTATTTATCTCTAAATGATTTTTTGATTGTACTTTAGTGTAAAATTCAGTATTAAATTCTAGAATGTTTTAAAAATCATCAAACTCATATTTTCTTAAGTTTGGAATATTTCGAGAATTTTAAAATTATTTCGGAAATTTTCCGGATTTTATTCACCCGCACATTTGTTCGCTAAATTGTAAAACGCGGTATGTTGTGCGATTCAAAAATGATTTAAAAATTATAAAATTTTTATTTTATTAGTTTTTATTTATTACGGGAATTTTAAGACTATTTTGGATTTATTCTGATATGTCTGCACCCGCAAAGCGTATCGTTAAATTAGGAATGTGATGTCAGATTCAGAGTAATACGAGAAATAATAACAAGTCAGGAGCAGATTATTACCATCGAACTCATCTTTTTCTCTCCAACTCAGCTGTCTCTCATCTCGCGACTCTCTCTCTCTCTCTCGAATTTTCTCTCGATCTCTCTAATCTCTCTGCACTCTCTTCTCTCTCTTAATCTCTTTCTCTCCCTCCCTTTCACTCTCTTTTCTCTCCCATCTTTCTCGGGGTTTTTGCCTCTCTGTTTCGGTGAGTATGGCCGTCGTTTATTTTTGGTTGATGTTTTGGTTTTTTCTTGCTTATTTATTTATATATATACACACACGTATGTGTATATATATTTGGGTAATTAGATTAGTGTTGTGCTTGCCTTGGTTCTCTGTTCTGTGCCGCCCATTTTTCTGGTTGCCGCCGGTCTCTTTCCGGTAAGGCGGCCGGTGGTTGTGTGTTTCACGTATGCGTGTGTGTTGTCCCGTGTGTGGTTACTGTGTTGCCTCGTTTCAGGTTGTTGCCGTGTTGTTTTTACCAGTTGTTAATCGTATAATAATTTGGGATTTGTGGATTTTTTTAGGAAAATATTTTGTTAATTTCGTGAAATATACGCGTTCGCAAGTAGTATAATATATAAATCAGATTCGTTCCCACAGAGACTGGTTTAGGTTAAGTTCAATTTATGCACCTATGCAACAATGTATGGTTATCGCTTAATGCTAAGACAGATAACAAATTGGGTTTTGATTAAACTAAGAGATTATACTAAATAGCATTAACTAAAAGAATTGAGGTTGAATTACTATTATGAGACAAACATGGGGTTCTAACTTTATTAAATACTTCATTCAAAGTCATTGTTCTTAACCTTAGCATGCAATGGTGATGACAACTAATCAGATAACACGAAACTAGTAAACGCCAACTTTCGTTGTACGAATACCCTACTACTAGACATCCACAAAAGAGATAGAAGCTAAGTAGATACCAATTATGTCGAGACCCTATATGTCTATAGAATTTGACAACATAAAGGTTTAATGAACAAGTTATATATCGTGATTATATAGAGCAAGTAAGATGGTTAAAATTACCTACGAATCATGCATAATAATTATACATGAACCTATGTTAGCATGGCAAGTTCTAAATCTCTATATTCACTTTCGCTTCAATAGAGATTAACACGCTATCTTATATGTTAGCTACGCACATAAGATGAATAAGTACAACCAATACTAGGATATCAATCAATCACCACACAGCAAGATATCGAAATAAATTAACTATAAAAATCCATAAGTAAATTCGTTAGAACCCCACGATAACAATTAGTTCATAACCGAACTCATCGTCATCATGGGTTCCATTGAAAGCATGATAATAAACAATATCAGAGTATAAAGGTTCAAGAACAAACCAAAAATAAGCATCCAAGTATCAACTATTTAAATAAAACAAAAGTCTTTTTCTCCATAGCCTTCTCATGCTCTCTAGGTCTTCTTATTGCTCTCCCCTCGCTCTTTGGCGTTAAAAACGTCTTTTTATTGATATATATAGGCTCCAGGATGACCAGGACCCTTAATATCTTCAATTTCTACTAAAATCAGGATTCTAGGGCAAAAATTGGGGCGGGGCGGCCGCGCTGTTTTGACAGAAAGTTAGCGCGGGCGCGCTGTTGTGTCGATTATGTTTCGACGAGAATTCCGATAAATAAAGGAGACGCTGCCTGATTTCCAAAAAATTATTTCAGGAATACGGGAACCTATCCTGTAATTATCGGAAATGTTGATTGAAAATATATAATTACATTGTACGAAATCTGATTGCATGTTGTGGTGGAATATTATGCAAAAATGTCCAATAACCCTATTTTCCAAAAGTGATGGGTATATGTATTTTTCGAGAATAAATACCGAACCAAATTTCGAGAACGTGAACCTTAGTTGTTACGTGTATTACAATATTATGAATAATTACGAGTCGGGGTTTGACAACGCACATGTAGAATATTAGCGAGGGTATGTCAAGCATATTCAGTTGTCTAATTTAGAATGTTTCGGTTCTGTAGGTGCCAATGGAAAGCCCGAGCATCCAGGTCGGTTCAAAGTCAGCCAGTAATTGTTGTTAAAGCGTATTAAGGCAAGTACCCCTGAACAAATCTTTAACAGTTTAGCAAAATATGAATAACTATTGATTTGAATTGTGTAATGGAACATAGCATTTTAAGTTACGTATCCCCTATATTTGAAAATGTTTGTTTAAATTATGTGTTAGGGAAAAGTAACTTCTGAAAATGCCTATCTCTAAAATTTGGTTAATATGAAAAAGGTTTTGGAAAGTATGTTATGATAGAATGATTTTAAAAATAAATGGGTAAAGGTGGTTTTGGAAACTGGATAAAACGAATCATATATTGGATAACGGTCGTAAGTGGCTAAGTTGGTTGTGCACCCTGTTTACACCACTTAGTCCAGCGTAACTTATCAGAGACCTAGCTAGTCTCTGCGGATCCGTTATGAATTGTATAAAATCCCGATCATCTTTCCTAGATGAATTGTGTGATATCCTGATCAGCTATCCTAGATAAATTGTGTCGAGGCCTGATCGGCCGTCCTTAGATAACATCCAATATATATATATATATATATATATATATATATATATATATATATATATATATCTGATTATGGTTTTGTCGTTCCAGTAATGAAACAAATGGTTTTGTGGTCCCCGTAACGGGACAGATGGTTTTGTGGTTCCTGTAATGGAACAAAAGATTTGAAAATGAAAATAGCATGCTGAAATTGGACATTGATATTTACACATCGCACGACTGATGTTATATTTACAGAGCATGCTAGTTGTGATATCCAGTTTATACCTGTTATCCAGTTTATACCTGTTTTACTTGTTTTGTAACAAGTTATGATTTCTGTTCCTATAACTGTTTATTATAAAATATTTTACTTATTATTCATATATTGGTACTGCTGAGCAATTGATTGCTCACTCTTGTAAAATATTTTGTATATACATATATCGCAGATGCCTAGGAGACCCTTCTGTCATAGGCAGGGCCAGATTCCAGTTCCTCCCGTACCCGGCTCCTCTGAGATAGTTGTGTCAGACCAGATGTGGTATGTTGGGTTGCTGTAAAAAGTTAGTTGTGTCAGGTTTGTTTAAATAAATTGGTTTGTAATAATTGTGTAACCTAAATCATACTTGAACCTGGAAAAGATCTTATTAAGGGGTTGTGTTTATGTTGAAATAAGAATGAGTTGGTTGTATTATATTTGTGGTTTGTTATTGTTCGTGACGTCAACTCCTGACCCCGGAGTTGAGGCCGTCACACCCTGTTTTCTGCATTTACTCGACATAATTCAATCAAAAGTCTTCCTCTTTTTTTAACTGTCCTCAATATAGCCTTTAAAGAAATCTTCGCTCGCTCCAATGTTGCATCCCCTTGTATATCCATAGTCTGTTTCCCCAATTTAAATTTCACGAGCTATGATTTCCAATTAGTCGTTGCAGCCCTAACTTCTCCAACCACTAAACCCCGAGAATCAAATCTGAATTGCCTACGCCAAACGGCAAAAAATCCTCATTTATATCTACATTCTCTAACTGTAACAAAACACCTTTGCATTCTCCTATATCTTTCACTTCTCTTCCATTGCCTAACAAAATACCAAACCCTCTTGACTCATCTATCGGATACCCAATTTCTTTACCGTGGACAACGATATGAAATTATGCATTGCCCCGGGATCGATCATGACAATTACTTCCTGTCCCATTATTCTTCATTTTACCTTCATCTTCTTTGGTGATGTGAGCCCAACAACTGAATTCAAAGATATTACCGAATTAATGGGATCGAGTACCTCCTTACAATGGTTTTTATCCTCTTCAAGGATAGGAAACTCATTCTCATCCTCTTGAGTCAATAACACGCTTAACTCTCTCCGTTTACATCTGTGGCCAACTACCCACTTATCGACATATCTAAAACACAACCCACATTTTCTTTTGTATTGAAATTCTTATTTTGGAAGTCGCCTAATTTCACCCATGGGCTTCCTACAGGAATCATTTGTTTACAGAGTTTTGGGCTAGTGAAAGAGGTATGACTTGAATTATGACTTGACTGAGACCATAAACTGAGTTAGGTTGACCCAGATTCTGAATTACAATTTTGGGACACTGTTTTAGAACCATTGGCCCCTCCCATGGTACTTTGGGGTGGCTTTGACTCTTATTAGAAAAAGAAAACCGACTAAAGAAATTTGGCCTAATAATATCAGGGACTGAGATCATACCTCCTTCAGCCTGATGGAAATTAACCCGACTCTTCTCCTCAACCTTTAGTGCAAGGTCTATTGCCTAATCTAAGTTATATAATACATACTTCAGTTCTAATATCTTTCCTTAGTCCATTCACAAAGTGTTAGTTAATAAATCACACACAGGGGGAGGGTGAATGTGTTTTAGTGTTTTTCTGCTATTCTTGAAGTGTTTATGGTTATGAACAAAGAAAATCAAAATCTTGTAGTTAAATGTGTTAGTACTTAATTTAGAAAGATAAAATAGTGAACACAAATCTTTCAAACCTCACTTAATTTTATATTAAAATTAAGAATGTTTTGCTACAAAATTTCTAGGATCTTTGTTGCTAAAGAGCTTAGCTTCTTCCTTGAGAAAATACAAGATTTTTCTTATCTAAATTTTTACAACTGACAAAGCATCCAGAGTTTACTTTATAGATCAGTACTGGTTATTACACAGCATGCAACAGCATGTACTAAACCCTATTTTTGGATAATCAAATCTTTCTATTTCTGGCTTAGTGTATCTTTGTTAATCTTGCACGCTTGTGACTTTACTTTGCCAGTTAATCTTGGCCTTTGATCTTGTACTCTTCAAGCTGCTTTTTGTAGACTTCTCAATTAACTGATTAGATTGTTTTTTGATTGATAATCTTGAATATTAAATTGGTCTGCATTTTGTACATTGAATTTACCTCGAGATCTCCAGTTTGGTATGTAGAGAACTTGACATCTCGATAAGTATATTGGCTTATCGAGATCTCTAATCACTCTACTGATGTTTTGACTTATCGAGGTCTCTGAGTTCTCTATAAGAGAATTTAGCTTGTCGAGATCTCTTATCTTCATGTCTTCACTTTGACTTATCGATATCTCTGAGTTCTCTAGTGACAAATAGACTTATCGATATCTCATAGATCTCTAGTGATATTTTGACTTGTTGATATCTCTAGAGTTCTCTAGTGAAGAATTGACTTGCCGATATCTCCATTCTTTATATCTTCAAATTGGCTTGTCGATATCTCTGAGTTCTCTAGTAGCTTTCCTGACTTCTCGATATGTCATTATGAAGTTCTCGAATGTCTTCTCTATAATACTTAATTTGTGACTTGTAGAGAACTTGACTTAAAATGTTTTTCCCAAGCTAGATTTATTCAACTCCAAGCTTCTTCACAATTCTTCTAAGGCATGATGTTCTTGTTCTTCTTCCAGATAGAAATCTTAGGCTTGATACTTTTTACATATAAAGATTCCAGTAATCATTTTTACAGACCTAAGAATTATAATATATAATGCAAACATAGATTACCATAAAACTTACTTAGGGTTGTCAATTTGACTTAGTCTTGTTATTGTACAGGCATGTCTTGCACAACAATCCCCCCCAATTTGTGAGAATATTGCTTAACACAAATTTATGCCCGTTAACAAGACTAACCCCAAGTTACAATGGAAAATTAGACTAATATATAAGGCCTTGCTCCCGAGTTTTTATTAGGGAAGGAAGTAAGTGATTGGGAGGTAAAGTACTTTCATCCCAAAAATCTGATGAAAGTTTTGGAGGTAAAGTATGTGAAATTTACATTTAGGACCACTTTCTTTCGTTTCTTTTAAAAACCCGGGAGCATGATTAGGAATGAAAATGAAACTATTTTACTTACCTTGCAATTGCTTTCCACCCTTTTTAAAACTCGGGAGCAAGGGGTAAAATTTGACTCAAATACATCATTTATACATCAGGTGCTTTCTTGAGTTTAAACAGTTATATACATTAGACAAAAACTGGCAATTTTGATTCTTCTCTAATGAGGTCTTTTAGATATACAAGAATTTCAAGTTCCTCTATGATTGGTGTCCCTGTTAAAGCTTCCACCAGTTTGAGTCTGTCTTGCTTTGGATAACCATCTAACATCTCAATTCTAAAACTTTGAGAATGAGCCAGTTTTTACATTTAGAAATCTTCCATCTTTGGAAATTTTGCTCATCCCTTAGGCTTTGAGTTCTTCTGATCTTTTAATATACATTTCAATCTCCTCATCATACTTCCTCTTCTTCTCCTCATACTTATCCTTATTCCTTGCTCTTCTTTCCTCCCTTGGAATCAACCATTCAGCTAACACAGATCTCCATGCTCTTGTGGCAGTGTCCCTATCCTTTAGTAAGCTTATTACTCTTTTAATTTCCGTGGGAGAGAAAGTGTCCATTAAATTTCTTCCAAGAAATGTGAAGGACCCATCTTCATAGTAGATTCTTACTTCCCTTAGAGTTACAACCCAGACTCTAACTATTTCCTCAGGTAGTTGTTGAAAATAATCTTCATCTGAGATGCACCAATTTAGAGGTAGAAAATCACTTTGCTTGAAACAATTCCAGATGGCCCTCTCAGTAACTTGTACTTGTTCATCATCCTTAGCTTTCTTAGGTTTCCTCCCAACAGACTTGTAGTGGATTTTGAGTGAAGGCTTGACAGAATGTAGGATTGCGATTTTCTTGAGAAATGTTTGGCTTGAGGTGATTGGTATTTTTAGAAAGGTGTTAGCAGTTTTTTTATATATGAATTTAGGTTTAGAGGTTTAAGGTGGTTTGATGATTGATTTTGTTGGCTTTGAAGGTTGAGTTTGATTTGTTTGTATTTTTAGGGTTTGTTGTAGTTTTGAGCCATCATGCATTTGCTTTCTCTCCCTTTCTTTTCTCCTTTTCTTATCACTATCCTTTTTCTCATCCTATTTCTTATCCTTGCTACCAGTTGCTTTTGAAGATTGACTTGGATTTGAGCCAGAAGGTTTTTGTTCATCATTCTTCTACTCATTATCATCCTTGTCACTTCTTAGACTAAACTAAGTGGGTGGCAACATGGGGTCAGCATTCACAAGATACCTTTCAAGGATCCTGATCATTTCTTCATCTTCATGCTTCTTGTTCCTTTTGTACTTTAGATCAAACTGTAAACTCATGATCAGCCTCATATTTGATCCAACACAGTGTTTATGAATAAGGAGATGCTTGCTCTATTTGGTTGTTGGACAAATATAGACTACTCTTTTGTTTGGATATAGATAGGCTTCAGGAAAAGCTTCTATATGTGCCTTTTTGAGCTAATGGAGAAGTTGGGTGTCCTTTGTAAAACTGGATTCACTCTATCAATCATTACATCCAGTTCAGATGCTCTTAAAGTTTGAAGATTTGGAAGAGTCACCTGAAGACACCTGTCCACACCACCATCATTAATGTTCACAATAATTCTTTTCTCCAAGAAGTTATCAATTTTCACAACCACTGCCCTGATGAAGTTGATGTTCTTGGCCAAAGCTTTCTTGTAGGTCACATAATTGTTTTGAAGAGACATTCTTAGTACTGCAAGAAGTTCACTAAATTCCTGATCTTGATTGGGTCCTTCTGCAGCTTTTAGAAGTCTTTCTTTTCCAACATCAACTTGAGAAAATCTTTGACCAACCTGAATAGGCTCTTTAGACTTTACTTTAGCATCCTTGGACTATTGAATCCTAACATCATTCTCCCCTTTAGTCTTGGTGACAGGCATGAGTAGGGGAGTTGGTAATTTTAGCCTTATTTGTTCAGGTAGAGAGGGCAATTATATGTTGAGCTTCCCCATGATGGCCCCCAAAGTAACAGAATTCTTCATTTGGAGATGCTTGTGAGAGTCCACCAGGGTCTGGATATCTGATTGTTGACCCTTGACTAGAGAAGTCAAAGCTTGAACTTGAGCATTTAGGGAGTCATTAAAGGATTGCAAGTTTGAGACTTTTTGTTGAAGATATTGGATTTGAAGATTGGTAGATGTATAGACAGGTGGATGAGAGCTTGTAGATGTTGAGGAGCCAAAATTGCTTCCACATCCTGTTTGATACCCTCCATAAGCAATGCAGAAGGCTCATATCTGGTCTGATGAAGCTGGTCCAGCTTGACCTTTGTGTCATTTACATCGGTGATTTGTTGTTGGACCACTTCATGAAGAGCAATGGAGGATTGTCTCAGATTCTTGACATCTTTTTCCATAGTGGTCAAATATAATCTTTTTATTTGGTCAGCAAAGTGTTGAAACTTTGAGTTGATCTTGACCTGGGAAGGTATAATCTCATCCATCATCTCATTTACCAGCTTCCTGATCTTGTCTTCATGACCAGTAATCTTTAATGCTAGAGCTTTACCAAAAAGGTGAAAATCCTTAAGCTGAGCTTTGTAAACTTCTATGACTGCATCATAAACATCTTGTGGAGTCAAGGCCTTAGCATTGCTTCGAAGAATAGTGACATATTCATCCCTAAACCTAGTCAAGACTTGATCCATTTCCTAAACAAAATCCTTAGATAGCCATCCATCTACATTCCCATCTTGTTCTGCATCATTTATAATTTTCTCCTTCTATTTTTCAACTTCTTCATTGTATATTAGCATGATGGCTTGATAATACTGATTGCTCATATCTGAAGTAAGTAGATGCTGTGAAATGTTTGCTAATCCAGAAATCTGCTCAACAAGAAGATTATCCACAAATGTGGGTTGATAGTCAGATGTTTGCAGCCATTAAGAGAGAAGATGTGGTTGCCGAGGTTGTGAAGTTGATGGTTGGTGTAAGGGATCAGAACCACCTGTGACAGAAGTCACAGTTTGACTCACAGATTTCTCTGTGTTTGTGACAAGTTGTTGTTCCACACTAGTTGTGGGAATCTCCAATTGAATTGGAGGGGATTTGACTGGTTTGGTGAGACTACGTAGTTGTATGAACAATTATGTGATAACTCCGTATGAGAACAATACTAGAACATGACAGGTTAATAATACTAAATCTACATAAGAAATCAGAAGAAATGAAGACAAAGCAAATACAAAGAATCAAAGGTTAGAAGAAAACTTGAAGTCTATTTGCAGGTCACTGAAAGAAGCTCATTAATATGTTCATACCTCAGTGAAGAATAAAGGTTAAAGACTTTCAGGGTTTCAGAAATGATGAAGATTCAGTGTATAAGTGCTACTAGAAGATTTCAGTGTATTAGCATTGATTGAAGATAGACAGTGTATGAAGCATGGGAATCTGAAGAACTGAAGATATGGCATAGACAGAGATTAAAGAAGATAAATGTAGTCTTGAAGCTATACTCACTGATAGGAGTTCATTTATATGTTCAAGCGTCGGTGAAGAACAGTGAATGAATTATTCAAGATTGTAGTAGCAATAAAGACGTTGTCTACAGTACCAAAAAGGATTCCTGTAAAATTACATTTGTTTGTTGACAGTCAGTGTTCGAAGCGATAAAGTTATTGCAAGCTTAACAATGTAATCAAGTCTATAATACGAAGACCTGAATCGGAGCTAGTCATCTGTGAACCAGACCAGTTGCACTCGGCGTCAGTGTTTCATGAAAGGAATCTGAGTATTATGATTAGAAGGATTGTTAAGTGAGGATTCGTATCAGGGAATACAGGTTTTATGATTCATACGAAGACTCAAGAGAGAAGACTTAAAGATGGGACAACTAAGGGAATGCAATGCTCTACAGAAACTAAGTCAAGGTGATCACTACCTTGTAGTAGAAGTCATCCTGATCAGTATATTGATCTTCAGAAGCAATATCCTGGATGTACAATTCAATATTTCAGTACAGGAACTGATCTTGACTTAGTGTGATACTCAGGGAATAAATGAGAGCAAGAATAATTTCACAAGTGCAGTTTTCATCCCTCTGGTCGCCATAGAGAAATGGGTTGAACTTTTTCTAAGGTAAATTCACCATAGGTTCCCCTTTGGTCTCCATAGAGAAATGGGTTGAATTTTTTCTATGGTAAAAACTCCCTCTGCTCCCCTCTGGTCGCCATAGAGAAGTGGAATGAATTTTTTCGAAGGCAAAAATTCCCTCCGCTCCCCTCTAGTCGTCATAGAGAAGTGGAGTGAATTTTTTTTAAGGCAAAAACTCCCTCTGCTCCCCTCTGGTCGCCATAGAGAAGTGGAGTGAATTTCTTCTAAGGCAAAAACACCCTCTGCTCCCCTCTGGTCGCCATAGAGAAGTGGGGTGAATTTTTCTAAGGAAAAAACATCTGCTATTCTCCTTTGGTCACCATAGAGAAAAGGGATGAATTTTTCTAAGGCAAAATTTACCTTCTATACACTCTAGTCACCATAGAGAAATTGATTTGAATTTTTCTAAGGCAAAATTCACTCTTGGTCGCCACAGAAGTACTTCTCTCCTCAGCCACATCTTTATTGATTTATTATTAATTAATTTATGTGGTCTATTCTGAGCCATATATTTCAATTGATATAGAAGTCTACACCTGGAAGCAGAATAACAATTCAGTTGTATTGTTATGAGTTTTCACCTTCTTTTCCGATGAGAGGAGATAAAACAAGCAGCAAAGAAAATACAGAAAAGCTCTAGGCACATTGTAAATCCATTATTCTTCTTACCGGAGTAATGTTATAATGCCCGATTTAATTCTTGTATATTCATAGGGGCATTATAATCGTTACCCGATACTTAAATCCTAGACAAACAAAAGCTAGATCATTGTATATGATTTAATTGTTGATCTTTGTAGAAACTAGGAACTTTGTTGTTCTTAGATTGTAGCCGGTTAATTTATTTACCGGAGTGTAGAAACACCCCTCATGGATTTATATATGAATATATATATTTCCCCGAATATCTTGTGTTCCTTGTTTTATCGTTCCAAATACTATTTAGCTCAAGAACACGAAACCACTAACCGAGCACTAAATCTATATCCGCTAAAGATTCGAAAGAATTTTTAATTTAGTGATTATCGTATTCAACCCCCCTTCTACGATAATTCAGGACCTAAAAATTGGTATCAGAGCTTGTTGATCGATATATAGATCAGATCCGGTGTGTCAGCCCAAACAGTCAAGTTCTCATATTTTCAGATTTTTTAATTTTAAAAAATTATCAACATTTGAGATTTTTGAATTTTAAATAATTTGGGCTTAGCCATAATTTTTATTTCTGATTTATTTATTTTTTCATAAAATTTAAAATTCTTAAATTTAAATTTTTTTAAATAATAATTTACATTTTATTTAATTTTTAAGAAAATTCGAAATTCTTGAAAATTAGATTTTACGTAAATATTTTTGATTAATTTATTTTCTAAGAAAATTAAAAATATTGGAAATTTAAATTTCTCTTAAATATTAAATTAAGGGTACTGAACGGATTGGTAGACTCAGGATTCCTCCGAGTTTTTAAAGTGGATTTTAATTTTTCGAAGAAAACAAAGACTATGTTTTATTCAGACGGAAAATTCTGGAACACGGAAATTATAGGAAATGGTTTTCTTACTCCAATGGAACTGATTTCAAGACCTATAGATGAAAATTATGGAACTTCCTCAAAGGCTTACTCCATATGATACCACTGGATTTTCAGATGCATGAAATGAATGAAATTTCTACGAGTACAACTTTTCTCGGAGTTTTTAAGACAACTCTACGATTCCAGATTATACACTCACACAGTGGTTTGTACCAATGCTATATTTATCCGGGAATCAATAAGATCATACAGGTAGGAATTGTGGAGGTCAGAGAGAATAGTGGGGACAAACAAACATCTCAGTCACAGGTAGTAAAGTTGGAACCTCAGGACAGAATGTAAGAGTTACTGATAGTTGAATCAGAAGAAGCTCAAGTAGAAGTACTTGAGGGACCGGACGTCAGGGAAGTGTTTCACATGTCAGGGAAGTTTGGTCACATTGGATTCAGATAGAATACAGAAGCTATATCCAAGGATCAAGCCTATATATTCCGAAGAAGAGACTTTTACAGATTCAGTTCAAGAGGTGATTACAAGACTGAGATTGGGACAGATACAAGATTTGATAGCTACATTTATGACAATACATATGTGTCAAGTAACTATCAGGGGTTTTGCTACAACAGAACAGGAAGCTTGACAAACAAGGATGAGTAGGGATTCAGTTGAAGAGTTGTGACAAAGGTGGAATGTTTTCTTAGGGAAGCATCCAGTCAAAACATATAGTGCACGGGAAAGAGTTGGGATGGATCAGACGACGAGAAGAAAAATCATGAATATCTTGCTTTCATAACAATCTTTGAAGAAGGTCCAACTCACATATCTCAAATTCTTGAATCACTGTAAATTTTTTTTCAATACTCAATGACTGCTAAGATCAAAGTGTTTAAATGTTTAACACTTGCACAAGCATGATAACATCACACATAAATAATGCTGAACTAGTTCACTAGATTATTTTTCTGGTAACTAGGATTGATGTTTAACTTGTGCATGTTACTTTAGATGATCTTAAATTTGTGTTTGAATATTTGTTGAACATGATTAATTGCTTTAGTGAGATATATGTTTTCCAGCACTTAAGATCTTTGTCTATGCTTATCTCCTGTATCCTATTACAATAAGATTTATTCATTTAATCTGAATTGTTTGTTAAGATGTATTAGTTTATATTTGTATTGAGATAGCTAGATGAGATTCATCAACAGGACTGGAATAGATAGAATTAGTGATTTATTTGTTAATTCTGTTTGTTCCATATCATGCATGTCTTGCTTAATTCTTATGAGTAATGTTTATGAATGAATGCCATGTATTCTTAACTCAGTGCTTGCCTATCTCAACTCCATGAATGCATCTCTTAGTACATGCATTAATTGTAGAAAAAACATGTTTAGAATTATAATAGGGCAAAGACTGCTAGTCCTCCTTATGTAAGGTTGGAACCATTTTTCCCTAGCCTAGAGACAAATTTGTCAAGGGTATTAAAATGGAGAAATTGGTCAGTCAAAGATAAGAATTAGCATGATAAGGTTGCAGCTGTTGTTATCTCTATTTATAATAATATCTCTAATCCATCTGGACCCAAACTGATAAGTTGGGTACCAAGAACTGTTAATCCATTTGTGAGTTTAGGACATAACAAGTCAATTGATTCATATGCATTCTTGGTAATTCATACTCAAAGCATCTGATCAAAGAAAGAGCCTCATAATCAAATGTGATTGATAAAAGCTATTCCGTCAATAATCTTTGGAGATGACAATAAAGGTTTTCATTACGGGATAAGCTATACAGAAAAGGGATGTCATCATGAACTCAACAATTTCTATCACTGATAACAACTAATTATTGGAATCATTGATAACAATTGAAGCATCTTTCTTGCTGAAGAATCAAGGCAAAAATCCTCTTATCAGACAGTTCTGCATCAAAGGACAAAATGTCAATTCAATGAAGGATTACTGTCTCATCTGAAGCAAGAAGGTTGAGAAGCTTGTTCTTGTTAGAGTAAGGATAGGAAATGCTCGTGTCTAGACTGGAATATCAGAAAAGGTGAAGTCAGCAGTTTCTACTATGATGCTTCATTTGACAAAAGTTTAGCTATGGCATTAGAAGCGTTCACCATTGAACATTAACAAGGAACTCTTTTGTGAAAAGGGTTTAGTGAGAGGACTGCCTCATATGGAATTCAGAAGATGATAAATGTGAGGCATGTCAGAAAGAGGAGTCAAAGAGAACATCACATCAAAGCAAAGATATACCGTAGTGATGGTGGTTGACTACTCTTATTAAACAAAGTTTTTGTTCGTGCGTTCTCAAGACAAGACATCACATATGGTGATTTATCACATCAAAGAAGATCAAGCTGGAAGCAACTGTAAAAGAAATGATCTTGTGCTCGGATAATGGGAATGAATTCAAGAAGCAGTTCTGATTAATATCCATAACATCAAGAATATTTTGAGACATATTCAGGACTGGGAGCTCCGTTTCATAATGGAGTGGTACAAAGGAAGAACCGGAACTTGATTAAAACTACAAGGGAAATATCAAGCTAATCAAGACCTTGTAAATACCAAAGGGCTGGAACAGGCAATACAGTTTGCTACATGTAAGATCAGGCTTTGATCAGGATGTATACATGAAGACCACAAATGAGTTAATGGCCAACAGAAGCAAACACTCGATAACCTGAAAGTGTTTGGAGAGAATATTCTACAGAAGCAAAAAATGAAATGTTTTCAGTTGTTTGAAGATCTTGGCATTTATAGCTAATACTAGATAGGATATTTTTCATGGCTACTCATTGGAGTCTACAACCTACATGGCATTTATGGTTGATCAATAGAAGATGATAGACAGTCTAAGTGCACAGTTCAACAAATCCATACTTCAAGCTGTTACCGGAGGAATTAATGGTATTGATGATTCATATCCAAGTAGTGGAATGGCAGTGTATAACACAACTCATTATTTCAATGAAGCCAGTTAGCAAGGGTAAGGATTTTCAGGAAATCTCAGCAACAACTTAGGGGGAGCAAAAGAAGGATCAGCTAATCAGACACTACAAGAACATATCTGCTGAGAGAAAGGGTTTGATGTCAATATTATTCTCAGAGTCTAGTTCTTAAGTGATCCAGATGGTGTAGTAATGACTAGCAGGGCTACTGAGTATGAACGATTAATTCTCTAGTTTTCTATTTGAAGAAGAAACTAAGAAAGTTACAGAAGCTCTAAAAGACCCAGATTGATTAGGTGATTGCAAAGCAAGATGAACTCAATCAGTCAGTAAGCAGATTGTAGGGAAGCTGGTATCCAAACCAAATGATAATTTTGTAATTAGTACAAGGATAACCAGAAGTTAAAACTGGATGACAATGGCATTGCTATGAGGGAAAAGGCCAAAATAGATGCTAAGTTATTATCAGGAAGCAGTATCTAACAAAAAACACCAATGATGAGACTTGAGGATATTACGACATATCTGGCACCTGTTGCACATTCTACCTGGAATTGGACTATGGTAAATGTGAACAAGTGTACTCCTGGTTGGTGAGTTAAAGGAAGTAGTCAATGCACAATAGTTCATGGACTTTACAGTTGCAGATATATTGGACTCTGTCTATCTCTTCTTCACAAGCTCACTTGAGGTTGGTATGAACTAGTATACTACTCAAGCAATCGTCAAGGACATGGTATGGCACTCTAACTAAAGTTATAGTTAAATATGAACTAGTAGAG
The DNA here is from genome assembly GCF_009905375.1 of Apium graveolens. Taxonomy (NCBI): domain Eukaryota; kingdom Viridiplantae; phylum Streptophyta; class Magnoliopsida; order Apiales; family Apiaceae; genus Apium; species Apium graveolens. The sequence goes on from NC_133653.1 coordinate 180,684,107, forward strand.
TCATCATAATAATAACTCTCTTATCACTAGGCACGAACATAATGTTATATATGTGTAGTGATATAATGTTCTCAAGATGCCAATGTGCAAGGTTCCAAGTAGATCCTAGAGAATCTAATCGTATAACTATTAACAAGATTTTTAGATATCTAACGGGATTACCAACTCTGGGAGTATAGTACCCTAAAGATATTATGCTTAACATGTTTGGCTATATAGATATAGATTACACAGGTTGTAAGAAAGACAGGAGAAGCATCACTGAAGCTGTCAATATAGGTGACAGGAGAAACATATCGAGAAGATGTCAACTTCGTAGAAGAAGATTGATTTCTTGTTATGATAAGAAATAACCTCAAATCCAAAAACTTTGTGAACACTCTATGACAGTGCACCTTCACACCAGGTATCATTAGTTTAGTGAGCATGCCTTTTAGTCAAAGAGTCGTTTGCAGAAACATTTATTAAATCACTTATTAAAGTTAATTTTCAAGACTGGTTTGTAAGTGTGGGATACCATTCATTGCACATTAGTTGGAAATCCCATCTGTAAGGAATTCTTCATATAAGTTTACAAGTATTAAATCTTCAATATTTAAAGGACTTGTAAATTTATCAGTAATCCAGAACCTCGTACTTAGTGCTACGATCTTGATTATCATGATCACATATATTTGTGATAGTTAAGTATTATAGCATTAAGTTTGAATATTATTTTAATTGATTTAAATTAGGACTATAGAAAATTCCATTACATATCAGTCTCATAATTTAAATTATTAAAATAATATGTAGCATAGTTATTTGTATCATATACGAACAATTGTGGTACTTTTAGTATTAGTGATATTATTTAGAATTTTTGTTCTAAGTAATCAATGCTTATTTCTAAAATCACTGATATTGAAAGTTGAAGTATTTTCTAAGTCATGTGTATAAAACTCTTAATATTTTATATGCTTAGAAAGTATTTCTAAAATTACTAATTATCCTGAAAGTGATTTCCATGTATATAAGTCATATATCCTTTTGGTGATTATTTAAGGATAATTATAAATATTTAAGTGCTAGTATCTAACTCATAGATATTTAGTATCTACTTATTTAATATTTATTTTGAGTTATTTGGATTATGGAAATTGAAGCAGTTCAATGATTTTATTTGCTCCATAATTCAAACTAACTTAAAATAAATAAGCAACATGATTGATTATAACTAAATATGTCAACAATTGATATCTAGTATATTGATTGTAACTTATGTGTTATAAGTTAATTATGAGATTTTGATTTTAGTGACTTTAACAATGCTTATATCTTAATAATTCATTGAAATCAGAATATGATTGTAGCATGATTAGTTGTGTGTAAATTCTTGACTTATATATATCAGTTAATGATATTTAGTTAAGAGTTCAACTATGAACTAATTGTGAAGTATTAGTATTTATGGAATTATTTAGAAATCCTCTAAGTAATCAATGTTTATGCTTAGTCACTTATATTAATATATAAAGTGTGGAAATCCTTCTTAAGTACAATTATGGTTAAAGGGGATATTGCTTTATTAGAAGTAACCATATGTTGTCAAGTTAGAATAATTTTCATACTTACTTGCAAATTCCTAAATACTTTGATAATAGATGCAATACTCAATGGATCAAAGTATATGGAACTTAGAATATTTCTTTAAGTTGCAAACAAAGACAATGTTGGTAAATGTTACTTTATTTATCGAACCAATATTGTCTGAGATATTACAGTTGTTAGGAGTTAACAATTGTATAGAATATGAAATTGAATGCTAATGTCTGTTTGATAGATAGTTGGTATTTAATTCATTGATATATCATTTTAATATAGTTGAATTATAATGTTGAACAATTCCATGTCAAATCAGTTTCATGATTTAAATTATATTAAAGTAGGATGCAACATATTTATTGATATCTAAAGTACTTGACAAGTATCAGTTAATAATATATTGTTAATATTTTGTTGCAGATAATTGTGAGATTTTAAGTTTTAGTGAATTTATATGAGTTGTTATATCTAACCGATTCACTATAATTTGAAATCAGCAGCATAGTCATTCTTATTAAGATTATTTATCAATACACAATTTTGTTGATTATAATCTTATAAAGGTAGATTATGGAGCTTTTAACATCAATGAGAATTGTTTAGACTTTACCCTAAGTGATCAATGCTTTTACAAAAACTCATTCATAATAAAAGACAAAATCTTTCTTTCTCTTCTTAATACTGCTAAATCATGAGTCTGTGTCTTTTTCATATTAAAAGACATGATTATTTATCTTTTTATGTATAAAAACAGACTTGAGCACTCAAATAGTTTTAGGAGAAAAATCAAACTTCTTTTTACAGTGGTGATTGCTTATTTCATTAAAATCTTTTGAAATCACTATTGTACATCATTTCTCTCAAAGATTTAATGTATAATCTTCATTCTTTATAGATCTTAAATGCATTTTATCTCTACATCGCCATATGTTATGTGATACAAGTTCAGCCTCCAATGGCCTTCTTTCATTTGATAGTCATGAGGTTGAAAACCACAACTTATATCCCAGACTGTAAAGACAAACACGGAAACAGACCCAACCAACACTCTCTTACCACTGAAATGAAGTATAAATGAGCGTGAGGGAGAAAGTGCCTTAGTGCACCACATAAGGAAGGTTCTGAAGTCAACCGAGCAGCTCTGTCTCCTACAAAGATGAGTAGTACTTAAACCGAGGCAACTACTAGCCTTATACATCTTCTCAAAAAGATGTGATGGCTGAAAAGGCACAAAAACAGTTACTAGATTCATCCTCTCAACATGGTGAGTCTATTGAAATTAGCCTGTCGGCCAGGGTATCCGATGTAGTGTCACCACCTCAAACATAAACAATTCTTTATGCACAAGGATAGGTTTCATACACAAAGGAAGAGTTGACAGAAATAAGAGTTTTGACCATTTTAAGGTCAGATTCGATTGTTCAAGGTTCTTTAATGGGCCTATTTCCTTTACAGGTGTTAGGAGAGGATACTGATCCAATAGTCATATGTCAGTGGTCAGTGTCTACCTCCTCAGGCTTAAATCCCCTGAATGTATCTGCGGATAGTGGATCTGAGATAGGTGCAGATCGACAACTTGTTGACAATGATTCAAATTTACCTGATGAGTCACAAGGAAATATCTTCACAGACATTAGAAGGAAACTTTGATCTTTATGCTAAATTCTTTGGATCATTGTTTACCTTCCCAGAGTTCAAATCTGGAACCTTAAAAGGGAAACTAGAAACTTGTAGATTATGACTCAGATTCGACTGACGAGTCTACCTCAGCATGTAGCCTCTCACCAACTAATTATGGTTTCTGGGTGGTGAGCAAGGTTTCTTGAACCAGGTCACTGGAGTAGGGCAACACTTGAGGATTAGATTCAAGTGTTTTAGTGTGGGAAGAAGAAATTTTCGAGATAAGTAAAATTTGATCATGAGTGAGTGTTGACAGCTCCCCCTGAGTAAATGAGGGAGCTTCAATAGATGTGCTCTCACTGTGTGTGCCATCCTTATTTCTTCTACTAGGGGTGAGCAAAACCGGATATCCGGTTTTTCGAATCACTAAAAATTGAGTCCGATTCTGGTTCCATTTTAATCGAATATCCGGATATTTGGATATTCATTTAAATCGGATTATAAAACGGATTATCCGGATCCAAATATTTAGCAACTCATTATGTCACAGATATGTACATAAGTTTAAATTGTAGTAAGTAAAACAAAGTTCACACAAAAAATAAATATGATTCTTCCTATTTATATTGTAGAAAAATTCTAAAAACACCAACTGAGATACAAGTACAACTATGGAATTTGGATATACTCATATCAAGAACTAATGACTTGACAAATTTGAGCATGCCAGTAGTATAACACTCACACTCAGGATCTGTTGATTTAAAAATCTCCACCATGCCAGTAGCAACATTACTAAAAAATATAGTAATAAAATCATGCCAGTAGATTAATAAACAAAGACCATGACAACGATCTCAGCAAGCTCACATCTATCAAGCAATCTCATTTTTTTTTAATTTTGCACACATTTTACCTTTTAATACATTTTACATCAACCTGGTCACTCTGCTCACAGGGACCGGCTTCTGTATCGATATCATCATCATCAGATAGCTCATGCGACGAACCACTAGTGACCCCCACCGCTTGGTAATCACAACTTTTGGGCAGATAGTTAGCATCTAAAGTTGGACTCCCAGCTGCAATAAAGATAACATCTGTTATTAAAACTAGCATTTTTGGAGTTCATATACACAGTAGTGATCAATAAAATGCTCCGTAAATGTAACACTCTCATACAAAAGAGCAACATACCACATATTGATGATTGTGAATCCATTGTAGCTGTCACACAAGAGTGTTTGGGAGTACTATAACTCTGACACCAGAGCAGAGCTCCTGTTACTTCAGCACAACTCAAAAAACCATTCATAATCTCCTGGCACATCAAATTAAGCACATACATGAAGGTTTATAGAAACCATAGTGTATAATGCTATAAAATTAAACATTGTATATTACCATCAACCATTTTCAAATAAAAAAGTGTGTACTCATAAATAAAATTATTATCCGCAATATGTTAGGAGAACTGGTAACTTAACAGTAACTACTAATTATATAGCGCGGGCACACATACCTGATTAGGGAAAGGAAAGGAGGGAAGATCAGAGAGTTCATCAACACGAAAAAGGCCACCAGCATCAGAACTATCAGGAAAAAACATCGCGATTCATCCTATGATGAAACTTAACATCCTCATGATCACCATCAACCACACCCTCACCAAAACCACTTTCCCTAAAAATATCTTCGAAATTGAGCTCAGACGAAATCTTATTCATCTTATTAATCACTGGCTACAATAGCGGATGGAGCATTCACAAGCTGTTGCAATTGAAAGAAAACCATTTAGAAGTTCATCAGTAAAGAATCTTAGATCAAGTACAAAATTAATAAAGGCAATCAAAATGATGTCAAGCTCATCAAATTTTGAAGACTGATAACTACCTCTGAGTTGATATTTATTCCAATCTCATCAAGGACTTGGCTCACTAATTCTTTTGTCTCTTCCTCTTCTTCATCACCCTCCAAAGCATTATTAATAGCATCTCACATCACTTCAATGGTACAAAGCTGCATAGGCTCAATGGAAAGTGAATGTCAACAATCCAAGAAAGCGAATGCTTTAACAGCAACTTGGAACTCGGAGTAGTGTCTACCAAATTTTTTGAGAAAAGTATCCCAAGCAGCTCAAAAGATGTGAATGAGTTCCTCCGTAACCAGTGACAACTGGTCCAGAGCAGTCAATACTTCAGGAAGTTGTGATAAAGCTAAAATTGCCAGTGTAGCAACAGGGCTGCTTCAGACTTGCAGAGTTGTAATAGCCATAAACCAGCAGCTAATTTATGACATTAGAACATGTCCATGTCACTTTTCATTTTAAAACTACAGAATCTAAATAGTATAAAACTGGTTGTCATTTCAATTGTAATCTAAAATAGAATCCAAATGTAGCAAACAACTAACAACTCTGTACTTTGCACCAGATTAATAAGAGGAATTTACTATGAGAGCCTCCAAGTTGTACTAATTACTAAACACAATAACATTATAAGTCTGTAACACTACATGCGTACATCATATGACATTTAAATATAAAAAAACAAGAAGTAAGAAATTCACATAGATTAAAATTGGCAGAAGGATTAAACATATTCAAAAAGAATATAAAACAAAGTCTAAAATAAAGTCCTTTATTATCAAATAGGAAAAAGAATAAATGTGACTTTAGATGAGGAAAGATCGCTCATTTAGAAATCGTTAATTGTCTCGTCAATAAGTATCACCGGCTGCTCTATTGTAAAATTCTCCATACCTACAAATTGAAAACAGAAAAGAATATTATTCAAACTTCAGAGTATACCTATAATTGGTTAATTAAAATACACTATTATAATAAAAACATATATCGAACTAACCTTCCTCCCATTTTTCAAGCCCCAATAAACTTTCTTCTATGATAAATGGTTGCTTAGCAGTGCGCAACCAATCTTGTGCACAAATCAAAGCTTCTACCATTCTTGGCGTCAGAGAAGTACGAAAAGAGTCGAGCACGTGACCTCCCGTACTAAAAGCAGATTCTAAAGCAAAAGTAGACACAGGAATTGGTAAAATATCTCTATCTAACTTAGCAAGTGTTCGATATCTATGTTTGTTTTCCTTCCACCATTGCAACACATTAGGACACAACTCATTCGACTCACGTTCATCTTCCAAATATTTTTCCCACTCGACTTTTTTCTCAATAATCCCACCACATGCTTCCATTTCAAATGTATTGCCTAAAAATTCTGAAAAATCAAACATTTTTTCATTTTCCTTATTTTTAATCTGAAAATTAGATGCAGCTGTGGAACCTGGGCTGTTTGATTTAGCAAGATTTTTTGCAGCAGGCATAGAAGAAGCATAAAAATCAAATAATGAACAAAACGTGGATTTTATACCAAAAGACAAACTCTTAGCTTTTTCAATCCCAAACCAAGCCTTTACCATCCAATCAACATAGACCATTTTTCTTCTTGGATCAAGGAAAACTGAAATAAACATGAATAAATTGATCTTATCAATATTACCCCAATATTTATCGTATTTGAGCTTCATTTGTGTGGCCATCTACTTCACAGTTGCATCTTCATGATTAAGTTGTTGAGATAACACGTAACCAACACCATATATAGCATTGATATAATAATTAGAAGTCACAACCTAATAGCTTCAAAGTAGCATCATAAATCACTTTTAAGAATGGAAAAAAAGTTGACACTTGTTTCCACTCCTCAACCGATAAATCTCCACCAACCTTCTTCATTTCTTTTCTAAGAGTCGAATCTTTCAAAATTAAATTAGCAAATGCCTTCCTAAATTTCAAAGTAGACTCCAACATCAAATATGTAGAATTCCATCTGGTTTCAATATTAAGACAAACAAGACTTTTGCTATCTAATTTTTTTTCTTCAATACTAGACTTAAATTTTTGTAGCCTGGTAGGAGAAGACCTTACATACTTCACAAAAGTACGAGTTTTTACAATTGAAATATCAAGGTCAGTTAGGCCATCTTTCACAACCAAGTTTAAAATATGAGCATCACACCTCATGTGCAAATATTTTCCATCTAAGACACCACATTCCCAATGATTAAATCATTATTTCAGATAATCAAGAGCAACCTCATTCGAACTTGCATTATCAACTGTTACAGTCATAATATTTTTGATTCCCCATTCAGTTAGACACTATTCAATAGTTCTACCAATAAGTTGTCCGGAATGACCAGCAAGCGGGCAAAAATTAATCACTTTTTTTATGCAAATTCCAATTATCATCAATGAAATGAGCGGTGAGACACATATAACTCAAATTTTAGCCATAGGTCCAAGCATCAGCCATTAAGTAGATTCTAGAAGATAATTTACTAAAATAATCTTTCAACTTCCTCTTTTCCTCAATAAAAATAGTATAACAATCTCTTGCGGCAGTGAAACGTGAAGGTATTTGAAATTCAGGATGCATAGTCTTGCAAAATAAACAAAACCCTTCCCACTCTACAAACATGAAAGGTAACTCATCCATAATTAACATCTTAGCAATAGCAGATCTTTAAGCCTCTTGGTTGAATATCCAAGGCTTTGAAACACTAATAGTCTGGGTAGTTCCATCTTTGTTAACTATGACTTGAGATTCAAAATTCAATATTTTTTTGTTTTTTATCCAAATTAGCAGGCAACATCTTACATCTCTTAGTATGATTAGCTAAACAAGAAGTTTCATTATCAGGATTAGAGCCAATCAATTTGTAACAATAAATACACTTAGATAAATTTGGATCATCAGTTTTTTCATAATGACCCCACATCGGAGAAGCATTTTTTCTTTTAAGAAAAGAATTATCACTTCTTTTGGAAGCTCTCGACTTTTTTCCCTTTGACCCGATGATGCTTTGGTCTTCTTGTTTTATTCCAAATCTTCTTTCACATATGCCTCACTTTGTTGAATTTTTGATTGCTGATTATATTCATTCTTATCTTCTAAATTTACTACGTCGATATTGTCGTTAAGATTAAATGACATTGTTTTTTACCTGCATTAAAGATATATTAGTCATGTATATAGTGAAGACTGCATTAACATGTAAAGAAAATAAAACCATGCAACTTTGCAAATCAATTGAGATAGTTATATACACAATATTATATAGTAGTTCATAAAATTATAGAATAGTTTATACCTAATAGTGGTAGATACTAGTATCACTGTATCCGGATGATAGTATGCAGTCAGGGATTTGGGCTGGGGTTTGCACTTTGCAATTTGCTTACTGTTGCATGAGAGCTGAAGGTGAGAGTCTGAGACTCTGAGAGTGAGACCGTAGTAATGAATGACCGAAAATCTGAATGACCTAATCGGCTAATCCTAAAGACTAAAGGGAAAAGGCCAGACGCCAGAGGATTAAAGCCCACAACCCAAAATAAGCTTAATTTTCTATTTAAAAAAATAGTTACATGATATAAATTATATGTTTAATTTATTTTTTATTAGAAATAATAAAACCGGATCGGATCCGGTTATCCTAATTTTTGTAAAAATACGATCCGGATCCATATCCATATTTATGGGAAAAAATCAGACCGGATATCCGATCCTGTTATTTCGGATCGAATATCCAAATTTATGGATTTTTTAAATTGGATACCGAACCGGAAATTCGGATTATTCAGTTTTTGAATTTTTGTGCTCACCCCTATGTCCTACCATACACTTGAATTTGTTCAAGTGTTGATGTGCAGACTCTGTACAAGGTGCATTAGAGATAATACTCTTTTTAATAGAAACACCCTGTTGAGAAGATGTCTCTAGAATCTGTTTTGTCCCCATTTTTACAATTGCATCCTTTTGGGAGGATACATAGGTGGCTTGAGTGTTCGCTCAATTTTCTTAGCCTTCTTTGTCTTTTTGACCAATGGTGACTCAGGTTTTGTATGTTCCTCACCACTCTCATTTATGATTGGTAAATGTGCCTACTTTTTCTTCTTTTTACTCACTTCACCCTTTTGGAAGGATGAAGTGGTTGGTTTCCTAGCTGCTATAAGTATAGAAGAAGGGGTCTCAACATTGGAAGGTCACTGTTGGTGTTCCTGTGTTTGTGCTTCCACAGGTTCAGGGACCATTGTTGTACTAGATTGAGCATTAGCCCTCATGTCAGGCATAGGATAAGGGTAAGTCTTAAATCTTTCAATCATGAAAGGTGTTAACTTAAGACCCACTAGAACCTTATTCTTAGTAATAAGTGATCCAAATAAAATTTTGGACACTTGCTTACAATTGCCTATTTGTGATCTATCTACACCATTTATCAAATGTATGTCATTCACTTTATAGTTCAAAGCAGACATAATAAATCTAGGAAGAAAAATTTCCTTACCTCTTGACTTCAGTGGAATTGTTAGCCCGGTGCTCATCTCCTCCAGTATGTAGTGTCCTACATTGATCTGTTTATTGTGAGCCATTGAATAGACCAGCTTCTGGACAACACTAGAGATGTTGTTAAACCCTGACTTCCTGCAAGTGAAAGCTCTTATCACTGAATAAAAAAGAAAAGACCATTCCCTCCTTAGGTGCTTCTTGTTCATGCTTGACAGGTTGATCTTCTCAGAGTAGTTAATGAAGTCCATCAATTCATAGAGTTCATCCTGAGTTGGAGCCTCCACCAGCTTGTCAGTAGGTACTCCTAGTGCCATATTAACATCATTTTCAAAGATTTCCACATGTTGCCCTTTGATTGTGCAATTTATTATAATTGATACAGCCTGGTTCTCATGCACAATTGTTCTTGTTACTACTGTGTTCCAAAAATCCCCTAACACATCCAAGTAAAGCACATGATTAGCAGTAAGAGCCCCTACAAATTAAGTCTCAGACAAGAACTTGAAAAAACTTTTGAAAGTTTCAGGAGCTTGGTTTGCATCTAAAAATGCAAGGAAGTTAGTCTCCTTTGGGATGAAGGGTGCAATATTATTTGATGCCATTGAGAAGAGTATGAAGTTTAGTGGGTAAGAAAAATCTGTGAGAAAGGAGTTGAAACGAGAGAGAAATCGGTTTTGGATTGAAAAAGCTAGGTCACTTAGAGTTCTCGAAGGTGTAGGTATGTATATGTATCGAGATGTCTGGGTATTTATAGTAAAAGAAAATAACTTGTCGAGAAGTCAAAAATAGACGTTTGGAGTATACTTATTGAGAAGTCATTTTGAGATGTGAAAAACATATCAATAAGTTAATTTTTTTAATTTTTTTATTCTTATAGAGAACTAAAAATTAACTTATCAAGATGTCAAATAAATACCCAGTTTGTCCAAAATGGACTGAATTGTTTCCAATTTTTATTTGAGTAAATCAAAATAAAATCAGAATAATTTTGCCAAAAGTATTTTACCAAAATAATTTATTGAATTAAATTATTTCAGTTCTGAGTTATTTATAAGTCTAAAATGATACTTGTAGAGAACTCTGTAAGTTAACACTTATAGAGAACTCTACAATGACTTATCGATAAGTCATAATAGAGCTTATCGAGAAGTCACTCGAGAAGTCAGGAAATTGACTTATCGAGAACTCACTCGAGAAGTCTTAAAATGACTTGTCGACAAGTCAGTTAGACTTATCGAGAACTCGATTTTATAAATACTTTTTGATTACATTGATTCTGTCTTGTGTTAATTTTACATATTGAAGATGTAAATTAACATTCAGACAGTTTACTTAGAATTTGAAAAATTCCAAGTTGAATTTTGAATCTTGAAAAATAAATATGCAGAGATTTCTAAAATATTTATAATTCATATTTCAGTTAATTTCTAATTAAATCATATTAATTTTGATTTACTAGAAATTAATCTGCTGCAACACATTAGCTGAGTTCTTGCCTTAGGATGAAGAATTAAGCATTCCAACCTACAAGTCTAGTGAAAGTTGCTTCATTCAAAGGCTTAGTAAAAATGTCAGCTAATTGTTTTTCTGTTGGAAAAAAAATAAGCTTAATGGTACCATTTGTAGCATGTTCTCTAATAAAATGATACCTTACATCAATGTGCTTTGTTCTAGAATGATTAACTGGATTAGCCACTATAGATATAGCACTAGTATTGTCACACATAATAGGAATTTTATGCAACACTAGGCCATAGTCCATTAGCTGATTTCTAATCCAAAGCACTTGAGCACAGCAACTTCCAGCAGCTATGTATTCAGCTTCAGCTGTGGAAGTTGACACAAATTGTTGTTTTTTGCTAAACCAGGATACAAGTCTTTGTCCAAGAAACTGACAGCTTCCACTAGTACTCTTTCTGTCCACCCAGCATCCAGCAAAATCTGCATCTGTGTATCCAACAACTTTAAAACCAGTTCCCTTAGGATACCATAGTCCCAAGTTTGGAGTCCTCTCCAAGTATCTCAAAATCCTTTTCACAGCCATCAAATGTGATTCTTTTGGATTGGCTTGAAATCTTGCACACAGACATGTAGCAAACATAATGTCTGGTCTACTTGCAGTTAAGTAAATCAGTGATCCAATCGTCCATCTATAGCTTGTAATATCTACACTCTTACCTTTTTTATCTTCATCCAACTTTGTTGCTGTAGACATAGCTGTAGAAGAAGGTGAAAAATCAACCATACCAAACTTTTTCAATAAATTTTTAACATACTTAGTTTGGCTGATGAAGATCTCATCACTTCTTTGACTGACTTGAAGTCTAAAAAAATAACTTAATTCCGCCATCATACTCATTTCATATTCACTCTGCATAAGATTAGAGAATCTTTGGCACAGCTTCTCATTAGTAGAACCAAAAATGATATCATCTACATAAATCTGAACTAGGATCATATCACCACCATGCATCTTGTAGAAGAGTGTCTTGTCTATTGTTCCTCTAGTGAAACCATATTTAAGTAGAAAATATGCCAGTGTGTCATACCAAGCTCTAGGTGCATGCTTTAGTCCATATAGAGCCTTGAGTAGTTTGTATACAAAATCTAAAAATTCTGGATCTTCAAAGCCAGGTGGCTATTGCACATAAAGTTCTTCTTCTAACTCATCATTTAGAAAGGCACTTTTGACTTCCATTTGATACACTTTAAAATTTGAGTGTGCAGCAAATGCTAGAAAATCTTTATTGCTTCAAGTCTTGCAACTGGAGCAAAAGTTTCATCATAATCAATTCCTTCTTCCTGTGAGTAGCATTTTGCAACCAACCTTACCTTGTTTCTGGTGACTATACCATTTCCATCCATCTTGTTCCTGAACACCCATTTTGTTCCAATTACACTTCTATTCTTTGGTGCAGGAACTAGCTCCCAAACTTTATTTCTTTCAAACTGATTAAGCTCTTCTCGCATGGCAGATATCCAATCAGGATCCATTAGAGCTTCTTCAGTTTTCTTGGGCTCTACTTGAGACAGAAAGCATGCATGTAGGCACTCATTGGCAGTTGCACTTCTAGTCCTTACACCAGCATTTGGATCACCAATTATTGCATTTGGATTGTGACTTTTATCCTATTTTTGGGTGTGAGTTTGTTGACTAGTGCCTTCATCATTTTCTTCATTATTGGTATGACTAGTAGATCTTTCTTCTATTTCTCCCCCTGAGTTTGTGCTATCAAATTCAGGTGTTTGAGATGAGCTTCCATTTCCATGATTTTCCTATTCAGTAGACTCTATTCATTATTTGTTGTGCATTGACTTCACCTTCTTCATCAGAATCACTATTTATGTTGAGATTTTCAAATGCAAGGGCTTCAGCTTCATTATCATCAAGGCACTCCAAGCCTGGACACTTGTCATCATCAAAAGTCACATATGTGCTCTCCATAATTTTATTTTGATCAATTACATAAACCTTGTAGGCAGTTCTCTCCAATGAATATCCCAGAAAAATTGCTTCAAAAACCTTTTAGTCAAATTTTCCCACATATTCAGAGTTGTCTTATAAAATGTAACACTTGCTTCCAAATACATGAAGATGCTTTACTGTAGGCTTTCTTTTAGACATGATTGAGTAAGGTGATTTTCCATGTATCTTTTTAATGAGATATCTATTTTGAGTGTAGCATGCAGTATTAACAGCTTCTTCCCAAAAACTAGTTGGCAACTTGGCATCTTGCAACATTATCCTTGCAGCTTCTACTAATGTTCTGTTCTTTCTCTTAACTACCCCATTTTTTTGAGGTGTTCTAGAAACAGAGAATTCCTGGACAATGCCTTTGTTTTTGCATAATTCACTCAATGTTGTATTTCTGAATTCTGTCCCATTAACACTTCTCAATCTCTTTACATAGTTTTGATCTTCAGCCTGTTTTTCTATCTTCTTTATGTGTTAGGTCTTGTAAAAGGGCTATTTTAAGCTAGAAGGGGGTTGAATAACTTAATTATCAATTTAAAAATTATTATGGCATTTTAAAAATATTTATCCCATTTTAAATATTTTACCGATGCAGATTATATATGCGGAAATAAAAGACATGGAAGAAAATATCACACGAGAGATTTATCCTGGTTCGCGATGGCGTAACCTCTAATACATTCGCTCACCCCTACGTCCATTCCCCGAGTTCCTCTCCAGGACCCGAGTTTTCCCTTAAAATAACCTTGCTCCTTACGTAGGCGGAGAAGCCTTTACAACCCCATAAATACTTGTCTTGGTGCGTAACTCCGGGTTACCACCTTAAAATAAATGTGCAACCTACACAACCTATCTTAGACAATAGCACCCTGTTATTTCTTCAAAGTTGATGTAGAACCCTTGGTGTAGTCTTTGTCCTTCTAAGCTTTTGTCGGTCTTGGATCTCAGTAGTTGGTCTTGGGTCTTTCTTCTTCCTCACGGTGCAAAGACTACTAACTCCCCGTTAGTACGTCTAGGACTTGGGTCTTAGAACGAGAATCACCTCACTATACTTCACCTCACTGCAAAACGAAGAAGACAATATCTACGAAATAATACCCATTTTAGATAAAAAGAGGTTGGACTAGTAATACACTTAACTAGACCGGATGACTTATAAATATTCTTAAAAGAATATTAATGTATACTTTTCTTTAGGTTAAGTGAATGTTAGAGTATACTTGGTATTGCTTCATTTTGAATAATATATCTTATTTCCGAAGTAATAAATATATTAAGTCCTTGGTGAAACATTATAGCTTTCGGATCTTTGATAAAATAATTTCTCGTTTAATATAGTCGTGTATAGACTTTTATTAATTGAGAACATTACACTTATTCTTTAATTATATGCACTTATAAAATATTTGGCAGAGAGAATATAAGGTGCGTAATTTAAACACAATATATCAAAACAATATAAGAGTAGAGTTTAAATTATATTAGCACAATTTATATGTGTTTATAGATAATATAATATAATCTTTAAGTTTTTCCCATGAAACACTGAAGGTGCTAGTAAGGGAAGTCGCTTAATTCTTATATGATTATGTATATACTTATATTTATTTAAAAACTTTAAGATCTTCCCACGAAACACTAGAGGTGCTGGTAAGGGAATTCACTCAAATCTTTTAACTAAATATAATAAATATGTATATATAGATATATATAATATAAGCCTTAAGTTTTTCCCACGGAACACTAAAGGTGTTAGTAAGGGAAGTCGCTTAAGTCTTGTTAAACAATTATAACGAATATATCAATATATGGCCAAAATAAGTGCATCTAAGTTTAAAGAATAAAATGTTAGCTTTGTAATTTAATTCCCACGAAACACTAAAAGTGCTAGTTAGGAATATAAACCAAGCGTTGTATGAAATTATCACTTCGTGCTTAGAAGTGTATAATTTGTAGAAAACAATCCTCGTACGGATTTGTTTTTCTTTAAGTTATTCTATATAAGAGCTTGTAGAGATGAAGAGAAGGTGTTACTAAGCTTCTTATATGAATATTAAGAGTGGTCGGTTAAGACTCGGATGGAAGCTAAGAGGTTTACCACATTTAAGAGATGAACGGAAAAGTTCGCCGGAAAAATTCACCGGAGGTTCGGCCGGATTTTGGCTTGTTGGTCGAACTTGGGCAGTCCTTCGGGAGGCAAGAGAGTGGTATGGATGAGCTTTTCTTGGGACAATAGAGCTTGGTTGGTGGAACTTAGTTTGAAGATAAAAAAAACCTTTAATATATGATATATATTTGTAAGAGAGAGGTTTTTGAGATGAAGTATTTGGGTTTGGATATTAGAGAGTGTGTAGAGAGAATACTTCTTGAAAATGCCCAACAATTATTTAGCTCTTAGCTTGGGTAAAAAAATGATGGGGGTGGGTGTTTATTTATAGAAGGGATTAGGTGAAGGGAGTGGTTGAGATTGAGTTAAAATGAATGGTGGATGAAGAGAGTGGTGTGGATTGATGACAGGGAGGATAAGGTGTGTTTGTTTGCAACTTGCATATAGGACAAACAAGAAAAATCCCAGCAACTATTAATTATATAATTATGGTTTTTAGCTTTTTCAATTAATCATTAATTACTTAGTTAATTAAGTAATTAGCACCATTAAATATAATGACTTTGAAAACCTTTTAATAAATACAACCAAAAATATGATAATTACCTAAATATCGTAAAATGATGATCTGCAAGTTTTGGTCAATTTTAGTCAAAGGTAGCTTGGTCAAACGCTCGGTCAAAGTCTTGGTCAACACTCAGAAAAATCACACCCGGACAAAAGTTTTCAAAATTTACGAAACTTTAACCAGGCATAGAAAATAACATTTAAGTAACAAATATTAATTTTCAAGATTTTCTAGCAAGTGGAAGTATTTTATATGGATTTAAAATGATTAAATCAGGGTTCAGATCCAAATAAAATATGAACGATCTTTTATGAAAGCAGATAGACCTTTTTGGCTCAGTTTGGGCTAAAATAAATACTTAGAATATATTTCCTTAAATATAAAATATTTTGAGAGTGTGAGAAATATTTTTAAGTATTTAAAAGTATTTTTTCCGATAAATAATATATTTGAGATACGAGAGAAAATGATTTAGAAAAATATGAGGAGGGGGCTAAAATGAGATATTAATATTTATAGAGTGAAAGATATATGTTTTATCTCTTTTAAAAATATCTGTTTTTGAAATAAATTTAGCACGAGGCTTCTAAAGAATATCCAAGTTCTCAAATTTCTTTTTCAAACTTGTTGCCTTATTAATATTGCAATAGATCCTAAGAAAGATCATATTACCGATAATTCTTTTACGATCTCATTGCTTTGGAGTATATTCCTTTAAAAATATATTTTTTGATTTTTAGCAAATTGGAATATCTCTTGTATTTATATTTAAAATATAAATACATTTTGAAAAACATTTTTGAAAATATTTTGCTAGATATGGCTTTTCACTTTTGATTATATCAATTAAATTCATGCCTATTTGGAGACGATATACGTGTTTTAAATTTTATGTTAAATCATGCAAATACCAAAATAAATAATTAATCGAAGATGTCCTTTCAATATTCCCCTTTTTGATATTTTGCCAAATAAAACATAAAATTTAAAATTTTCTAAGTGTGTGCTTCCCCTAAATGTATGCATGTGTTTTGAAAAATATTTTTCACATAAATATTTTAAAGGTGGAAGTATTGTTGTATATCCCTTGAATTTAATTCCTGCAAAACTGAACAACTTATTAGATGAATAAATTTTGATGTAGAATTAATGTCATTTTAGCAAGAATATTTTAAAATTTTCAAATTGGGGGGTCTAATTTCTTCTTCCTCTTTTATTTGGAAAATAACAAAAAGAATAGTAAAAAAGTGTATATAATTGACTTCCCCTTAATGTATTATCATTAGATTTTAAGAAAACATTTTTGATTTCTTCTTCACTTTGTAAATAATATTTCTTTCCTTTTGTCCATTTAAATGATGAGATGATAATTATCTTTATTTTAAAATAACACTATTTGAAGTTTATTTATTTTCTTTGTTTTTAGAATTCTAGTGCATCAATGTGATTTTGATCAAATTCTTATAAGTCCATTAAATCATTTATGTTTTAACTACAAAGGAGAATGTTTATTTATTTCCCTTGTACGCCCTTTTTTTAATTTATACCAGTACCTTTACTTAGAAAGAATTATGTTCTTTTAATTTTATAAAAGTTTGTCAATTTTAGTCAAACTCGAGAAATTTTTATTGTAAAGGATTTATTGATTTTCTTTTTGGTTTAAACCAAAGCTGTGAATATCATTAGAGTCAACCTGGTTAAAAAAAACTTGTTTCTTTTGTGATCATCAAGTTTGCTTGGTTAGTAAGTTAGTATACAAAGTCTCATAATAGTTTTTATAAAACTGTGCAATGTGTACATAACTTTCACTTTCATAAATATATTTGAACCTAAAATACTAGAATCATCTATCTAAATCTAGCTAAGATCGGAAATTTGATCCTCCAGAATTAAACTTGATGTTGATTGATGATATGCCAAAACCTGTTCACATAATTATGCAAATATATTTTTCATTCTACACAATGTATAGCTTATACAACTAGCAACTTTTAATAAAAAATTAGCTAAGGAATCACATTTATGGATTTTTCAAAACTATTACTGCAAAGTAACAATACTGTGATAGATATTAAACACTGAAATCACTTTCTTTGACAGGTATTTAGATACCACAGTTTTTAATTATAGAGAGTAATTTTTACTAGTTCAAACAACCAAGTTTTAGTCATTATAAAACTCAATATGTTAAGATTTAGTTTTTGACAGAAGAAAGTAATTCTGATAATAGGAAAGAATAAGTTTATATCCTAATAACAGTTTTATATACTAGGTTTGAGGTTTAAGAACATAATATAGTTCATATATAACACAACTTGAACTAGATATCTTGTTAACATCAATCAACTGGAGCTCAAACAGAATTAACAGCAAGTCAACACCATTTCTTTTAATTTAAGAAGACAGTAATGATCAGATTGAAGTACATAACACCAATCAACAGTTTTTAAAGCAAAAGAACTGAACTTTAAAGAACATCACAAACCAACAACCAACCTAGAAACTTATCTTAAAGAAAAAATAACAAGAACCCAACAGAAAGAAACTACAGATAATGCTTAGCCATCAAGCAGCAAAAATAAGCAACACAGAACAGATTACTCCTTGACAGGAGATTTGTTAACATCAATAAAACCCAGATTTCCATCTGTCTCACACAACTCAGGTAGCACAGTAATGTCTGCCAAACCAACAAACTCATCATCCTTCTGACCAACACCAGCAACTTTATCCTTCCCCTTACCAACACAAACAATCTCATCTGCCTTCTCACCAACTCTCATACGCTCAATTTCCTCCTCACTCACATGCCTTCTTGAGGTTGCTTCAGAATCCTCAAGTAAGGCCTTTTTCCTAAGAATCTTTTCTTCTAAAAAACTAATCATATTGACCAACTTAAGATTGATTACTTTAAGACTGTTTATTTCTACTTTTAGCACTTTAATCTCATTGTTGGTTTTCTCAAGATTAACTATTTTAGGCATTTTATTCAGATTCACAGGCTGGGGCTTACACACACTCAAGGGGACCTTATCTTGGTAAAGGGTTTCAACATTAAAGTATTCAATTTGCTTAGCAAAGGTTTTGATGAGTTTAACTTGATTAATTTCAAATAGAGAGGTCATGAGCAAAGCATATGGCATGTATTCTTCATAAAACCCATTTATCATGTTCAAAATTATGATATAGCTTAAGTTAAACTCAACCTTATTAGTTACTAGTTGAAACATTACCTTAAGATCAACAAAATCTTCGGGCAAAAAAAAACAATCAACAAAATCAAAAACTCTATCTTGTTTTGGTTTAAGGAGAATGTTTGCCCTAAGTATGACAGCTAGTTTTTGATATATGTGTGTGAAGTGTTTAAAGTGTATACCCCAGTTAGACTCACAGAGACCCAAAGGCACATCATCATCACAGAACATACCAACATACAACTCAAACTCCTTTTTATCAAAGACAAACTTATCAAAAATATTGATGCATGGTTTTTGCAAAGTATGACTTCTTAACCTCATGGACTTATGGATATAGTTACTATCAACTTTCAAATTAATCCCTTGCACATAAAACTCAACATTAATAAACACCATCTTCCCTTTGACAGACTTCCATGTTCACATAGAATTCACTTATGAGATGCACATGATAGTTCCTACCTCTATAGAACACAAAGTTGTCCCATTTAGCAGCCATGATTATCTTAAAGAGTTCACCCATTTGCTCAATTTGAATCATCATTCCAATTTGAATATTTTTCAACATTCTGTTGAGTTTACCAGAATTGGTCAGTTTGACCAATGTAGGTTGGGATGGTGTGAGTTATGGTGGTGCAAGGTTTAGAGGAGTTGCATTTATCACTTGATTTGAGTTAGATTTCCTAACTCTTTGTGTGTATTCATGAGTGCTATGATATAAAGGTGCTTGGTGTGTGATGTTGTGTTTTTGCTTTTTATGGTGATGATAGTGATAATTATAGTTTGAAAAGAGTGATTCATGTGGCTGATGTGGTGAGTTGGTTAATGATTTCCCATCAATGGTATCAATGAGAGGGAGAAGTATAGGTGTTCTCCTAAGGTGAAAGTGAGAGTGTCTAGAGTCCATGAAAGAGGACAGTGAATGCACAAAGAAGAAATTAAGTGAAGTTTATGTTTATGTGTGGGTGATACAATGCATGCAAGGCAGTGGTCTTATAAAGAGTTCAAAGAACTCCTATTATGGCATTTAGAATAAAGAATAAACATAAGTAGGTGTATGCATGGCATGCAAATGCATAGTACAGATTTTAAATGCACAACAGATATGGATGACCTCATGTCAGTTTGTCAACAAAACACTCAAGTAATAAGCACATAAATTACATGCATTGTCTTCTTTTAGAAACTTACTTCTAATTTTATTTAAAGAATAAGTTGACTTCTATTGACTGTATTTTATTTTTAGTTGTTTTTATATGACGGCATTTATGAAAGGGGATATGCAGTGCTTATGTATGCAAGGTCTGTGCTGAGAGTAAAAAGAAACTCCCAGTGTTGTGCAAGTGCATTTAATAAAGCATGTATTAAAGATCTTATGAATGTTCATTAATATATTCCTTTTATTAGCAAAAGAGTGCAAAAGAACAGATTTCATACACAGGGACATCGGTTTATTAAATAGGTGCAGTCATTTTGTAACATTGTGAATTAAATGACCAAGACTCAACTGTTCATGATTGATGTGACTGATTTTGGATTCTTTTAGACTATTTTAATTTCCACTCACATAAATACCAGCAACCAAATAACACATATGAATATTCATACACACATATAGATGATACCAACAACCAAGTAAAGCCATAAACAGCTTCTCACAAATGAAATATGCAAAAATGATCTTAGTTTCTATTAATGGCCGTTTCACCAGTGATCCAGATACTGGGATTCTCTAAGGGATTCCCAGCCAGGTCTTAGTGTCAGGGCATTGTGTGTGTGTGTGTGATTTATACTACATAAGGAATGCAACAAGCACTTCTTATAAGTCAGCAAGTAATTTTAATAAATATGTTCAACCAAGTAAACAAAGACTCAAGTCACATAGTAAAAACCCTGAGTACATCACATATCATTCCACTGTGTAACTTATCAATGAAATGACAAATTTACACTTGATGTATAAACTTTATACAACCAGTCAATAGTATAATTTAAATTTCATACTATAATTTGATTGATTCACTACATAATGTGTTTTATGTAAACTATAATTATCTTGCAGAGTTACCAAGTAACTGATCAACTAACAACAATTGATTTAAAAAAATAAGCCATCTGATTTACACATTGTCCTTATTCAAACATATAAACAATCAAACTGAGAACATACATCAGACATTTAACAGATTAAGTCACTTTTCTCAACAGTCCATAGCCTTAAAGCAAAGAAATTCCAATTTTAAGTAAAACTGGTTTAATCTATCAAAATTTTCAATCACCAGAAATGACACATGTTTGAATTGACCAAGTCCAAATTGATTCTTTACTTACTTAAATCAAATAATACCATTAACCCATAACTGATGTCTCAGATTGGCCAATGAGTTTAATCATTTAAATTTAAGGTGAATCTAATCATCACTCTACTGATAACTCCAACACAAACCTAGTTCATCATTTAAATCAAGATGAATCTGTCAATATATTTCAGATAACTTCAAATATTTTAACACAAATCAAGTTTAACAATTGAATCAAGATGAGTCTGTCACTACACCACTTATAACATAGATAATGTAACAAAATCGACTTTAAATCAGTTGATGCACAGGGATAAAACCAAAGCAAATATTTCATTTTAGTTTAGTAGCTTAATGTGTTAAAGTTCTTATACATCAGAAAGAGCAGTAACTGATTCCAAACAAACATCCTCATTCATTACTTAATTAAGTTTAAATAATCCTGTAAATAGTTCAAAAATAGGGTTTGATATAATCAACATACTGCTGATAGCTCAGCTAATTCAAAACAAATTGAGTTTTATATTAAAATAAATCTGTCAATATGTCACTGGAACTCTCAAATAATCCAACAACAATTAAGTTTAACATTTTAAATCAAAATAACTCTTTCAATACGCCACTGATAATTTCAAATAATCCATCAAAATCAAATTTAATCGAGTGAATGGAACCTATTTCCTCAATGCACAGTTGATAACTCAGATAAGTTCTTATATAGTTCAATTACAGGGATAAAACCAAAACAAACCTTTCATTCAGTTCAGTTAAAACATCAAACCAAATCTCAATTAATATAAGCAATCCAAATCGACTATTTCAGTTAACCACATAATTTTACACTTCGAATTATGTCCAGAAATTATGAAGATTTGTTCATACCTGAGTCCATGGCTTCAAAGCATGCACGGATACTTACCTGACTCAACTCGTCTGACCCCGAGTTGAGTGACTCAGTGAGTTAACTCGGTAACTCATCCGAGTTGACTCAACTGAGTCATGCCGATTTGTTCACCAATCAATCGTTTTCTCTTCGATCTACCATTCATGTGTTCTTCTTCTTCATTTACCCTGCAAAAATTGCTCAATACGTCGAGTTAGGATTTGGAAACTTCATCGGTTTCAGTCAAATACAAGTATATACCAGGCTCTTGGGGCTTGTTTTAATTCGTATAGAGCTTTGTATAATTTGTATACATATTCTGGATGTGTTCCATCTTCAAATCCGGGAGGTTGTTTAACATATACTTCTTCTTCTAGTATCCCATTTAAGAATGTAAATTTTACATCCATTTTATATACTTTAAAATCCTTATGACATGCAAAAGCTAATAGTATTCGAATTGACTCAACTCGTGCTACCGGTGCATATGTTTTATCAAAGTCTATACCTTCCATTTGAGTATAGCCTTGTGCAACCAGTCTAGCTTTGTTTCGCACAACAGTTCCATTTTCATCTAACTTATTTCTAAATACCCATTTAGTTCCAATTATGGAAGTATATTTGGGTTTTGGAACAAGTTCCTAAACTTTGCTACGAGAGAATTGGGTTAATTCTTCTTGCATTGCAGAGATCCAATCTTCGTCTGACAAAGCTTCTTTAGCGGTCTTAGGTTCCATTTGTGATAGAAAACTAAGGTGATTCACAATGTTTTAAACTTGTGACCGCGTTTGAACTCCTTTAGTTAAGTCTCCTAGAACATTTTCCAAAGGATGAATTCTAATATTTGGAACATTTTTAGGTAGTTCAATATATGTTTCTAACAATTCTAGTGGATTTGTTGGAGATGATGACCCATAATCCACATTTTCGAATTGTCGAATAATATTCTCAATATTGTTTTGTGTGACATCTTCTTTGTCTACAAGATCTTTGTATTTAGGTGATGGTTTTGTTTCATCGAACGCTATGTTCATTGATTCTTCCACCACTAGAGAATTTAAATTAAATACTCTATAAGCTTTGCTATTTGTTGAATATCCAAGAAATATACCTTCATTTAATTTTAGATCAAATTTTGTAAGGTAATCTTTGGAATTTAATATATTGAATTTACTTCCAAATACTCTAAAGTAATTAATTTTAGGAGTTTTACCAAAATAAAGCTCATATGGAGTCTTTTGAATTATAGGTCTTAATAAGACTCTATTTAGTATATGGCATGCAGTAGACATTGCCTTGACCCAAAAATATTTAGGATGGCGATATTCATTTATCATTGTATTTTCCATTTCTTCTAATGTTCTGTTCTTCCTTTCAACTACTCTGTTAGATTGAGGAGTATAAGGGGCATAAAATTTATGAGTGACACCATTAGTTTCACAAAAACTTGTAAAGTTTGAATTTTCAAATTCTTTACCATGATCAGTTCTTATGTAAACTATAGTATTATTTTGTTGGTTTTGAATTCTTTTGCATAGAGAAGAAAAAGATTCAAAAGCATCACTTTTGGCTTTGAGGAATTCTGTCCATGTAAATCGTGAATAGTCATCAACAACTACCAAAGTATATGAACATCCTCCGAGGCTTTGTATAGGGACTGGACCGATAAGATCCATGTGTAAAAGCTCGAGAGTTCGTGAGGGGTTGCTGGTTTTATGCTACCACTTGTTATTTGGTTCTATTTAAACTATCACGTATAATCTTTTATTTGATGAGAAGAATATACAAGTTTATTTTCTCCAGTGAACATCAAATATACATGTACATATATAAATTCTAGTTTTATATCTCTACACTTGGTATCAGAGCCTATGGTCCTGCATGGTAGTTATGCTCTTGTTGAATATGAAAACCCATGTACTTATCGTTAGTTATAGGAGAGGTCCTTTTGCTGGACACATAAGTGCATACGGTTCAGGTGGTTCTCTGTTGGGGTGTAGCTGTGTACACGAGTCAATTTCCAAGTGCTGCCAGATGGGAAAATAGGAGATATGGTGGACCTGATGAATCTTATGGGAATCAAGCTGCATATGTTGCGGTTGAAGATTGGCTTAGGAGTAAGCACAGAGGAGTAAGCAATTCCTCTCCTGGTGGAGAGCTAAAATCTTGTGGTGGCGAGGTGGCGGATTCATGGGAGATAACTATGATGATGAACCAACTTTGTTATAGATAGAGGTAGCGTGCCAGACGGGCAAATAAGACATGCCAGACGGGCAAACAAAAGGCCAGACGGGCTATGTTGAAGTGCCAAACGGGCAGAAAAGTTGAAAGCCACACGGGCTAAGTTAAAAGCCATACGAGCTGCTAGTATTTGTTGAGGAAATTTTAGATTAAGGGGGAGATTGTTGGGATTTTAATCTAAATTATATCTTTAAGTTATTGTTTTATCGGATGTCCTTTGCTTTGTGAGACGCTCGTATTTATTTGCCAATTTCACAAGCTTCATATATGTGATCTTTTTTTATAATTTAATTTTGGTATTCCTCGTACATGTTCTTTAGTTGATATATTTTTAATCAACTTCATGTTTGCGTGTCCTAATCTTCGATTCCACAACCAAGGGTCATCTATAGTAGTGATTAGGCATATATTAACATGCTTACTCATGTCACATGTATAGACATTTTTTTCTCGAGGACACGTAAGGACTAATTTTCCATCTTTATTAAAAATAGAACAATGAGTAGGATAGAAAAGTACCTTATTTCCATTATCGCAAAGTTGACTTATCGTGAGAAGGTTGTACTTTAGTCCCGTGACTAGTTGTACGTCGGATATCTTGAAGTGCTCATTCCCGATGTCACCGATGCCAATAATGATACCTTTACTGCTATCTCCGAATGTGACACTTCCAGCAATGACCTTTTTAATGTTGTTCAAGAGTGACTTATTACCGGTCATATGTCTCGAACATCCACTATCAAGGTACCACAAGTATTGGTTAGCAGTAAGGCAAACCTACAAAATAGATCAATTAAATACATAGGTACCCTTTTATCTTGAGGGTCTCGGGGTTAGTACATCATAAATAACATTTAAATTTGCATGGAAAAATCTAGGCATTGGATAGACATTGTTATTCACATATAGATTTCTAGATGCATCATTTCTAATATTATGAAGTGTTCCCCGTGGACATGTGGTATTTAGTTTTGATCTTCTTGTACTAACATAATTTTTAGAGTTTCCATTTTGATATATCATGCTTCTTTCATTTGGATAATACACATTATTTCTAGGAAAGATGCCATGATATTTTGGTTTATTATCTTCAAACCTAATAGATGGTTGAAAGAATTTAGATCTAGGTTGCCTTTGATTGTTATTAGCTACCTTAGGATGGAATACATTTTTTTTAATATTTTTGGATGACTTATATCCTTTTCGAACCTATATATGCTTTTCTTTAAATTCGCCATTTTTAAATTTACAATATGAAACAGTATGTTCGTGTCTATTGCAGAAAGAACATATAAATGTAGGTGATTTAAGAGCATCACTTTTAG
This sequence comes from Apium graveolens, assembly GCF_009905375.1. NCBI lineage: Eukaryota > Viridiplantae > Streptophyta > Magnoliopsida > Apiales > Apiaceae > Apium > Apium graveolens. The sequence continues at coordinate 180,709,775 of NC_133653.1, forward strand.
TTTGTTCATAGTGTTGAACAACTTTCTTTGATTGAATATTCTTATCATATCCTAAACCTTCATGATTGAAGGAATTTTTAGAATGTACCATTTTATTTAATATCTCATTGCCTTTTGTAAATCTTTGAATAACAATTTCAAGATTTTCTTTTTCTTTGTTTAAGGCATCAATCTTGTTGTTAAGAATTATTTCTTGATCTTTAACTTGAGATATGAGCTTGAAATTTTCTTGTTTTAACCGTTGAGCTTCTAATTCTAAATATTTTTCTTTAAGCTCATTGGTTTGTTGTAGCTCTTTCTCTTTTTCAAGATTGTTTATTTGAGATTTAGTTGTTGAACTTTCTTGAGTGAGTGACTCGTTTTGTATTTTGAAGTTCAATAATTCAACATGAAGTATACAAATATTTTCATTTATTTGCAACTTCTCATTTTCCATTTCTTCAGATTGAAAAATTAATGACACATTTTCCACATCTAGTTTGAGAATATTTTCCTTGTGAGTATTATTCTCAATTTTTAGTAAGTGGAGTTGATTATTTAGAGTTGAAATTTCATCTTCATATTGGACTTTTAAGTCCATCATCCGAGTAAACTCTTTACTTTGATTATAATGTATTTCCTCAAGTTTTATTTTCTCGGACCATAATAGATGATGTCTTTTGTCAAGATCTTTATACTTGTTGTTAATGTTTACCACAAGTTCAATTAAATCATGAATATTCATATCTACAAGATTCAAATTAGATTCATGTAATTAAATGAAGTTTGAAGAAAGGGTTACCTCTTGATTTGAAGTGGAGATTTCCTTTGAAGTAGATGCATCCCCGATAGCCATTAAGCATAGATTCACAATTTCTTCACTAGATTCCAGAGCTTTTTCATCTTCACTTAAATCCCACCCGTTCTCGGCCACGAGAGATCGTCCTTTTATAAGTTTAGTACATTCTCGTTTACAGTGACCGGGTTGTTTACATTTGTAACACACCTCTTGTATTTCCTCCGTATTTTATTCTTTTTGTTTGGGAGGAGTGTAAGTAGGAGTGTTATTATTATAGACATTAGTATTTTGCATACCTTTGCCTTTATTATAGCTCATTGACGGAAAATTACTCTTATAGTTAGGAGTGTAATTTTGAGAGTAATTTGGCCTTCCATTTGAGTTAAAAACTCTTTGTTGATTATTTGATTTAAGGAAGCCTTTTCCGTATCTTTGAGCTTTACTTTGAAGCACACGACATAGTTGTCTCGTAAGTAAAGCAATTTAGCTTTTATCGAGATTTTGGATTTCTTTGTTTAATTCATCGTCGTTTGCTTCTTCATTTATTAGTATAGATTTTAAAGCCATGTTTTTCTTTTTGTCTTCTATTTTTGGAATGACTCTTTCTTGTAAATTATCTTCTTCTTATGCACGAAGATTTCCAAATAGATTATCTATTTTGCAATCATTGAGATTGTGCATCTCTTTGATTGTGGTTACTTTAACCTTCCAACTTGGAGGTAACGATTTAAGAACTCTTCGGTTCTTTTCATTTTGTGTATAATTCTTTCCGAGTTGAGATAGTTCATCGACAATGTAAGTGAATCTAGTTTCCATGTCGATGATATTTTATCCTTCTTGGAGTTTAAAGTTCTCGTATTCTTGGATCAAAGTGTCCATTCAAAATTCTTTTATATTCGTGGTTCCTTCATAGGTAACCACTAATTTATCCCACATTTCTTGTGTTGACTTGTAATTATTTACTCTTTTATATTCTTTTTCAGCAAGTGCACTTGTGAGTACCATTTCTGCCTTAACATCTATATTCATTATTTCTTCCTCTATTACGTTCTATTCACTAACCTTCTTTTCAATGATGATGTCATCAACCGTTTTGGAAGGAATAATGACTCCATCTTCTATGGCCATCCAAACTCTAACTCCTTGATATCTAACATTGATACGAAACCTCATTTTCCATGTTGCAAAGTTTGTGCCATCAAATAGAGGAGAGAGAGCTAGATAGACCTTCACCACAGCCGATGGTATTTAGATACGCCATTTGAGATCACTTTTTATTGTGCCTGTAAATCTGCAAATACTTAACAAACACGTTAAAAAGCACTGCTTTGATACTAATTGTTAGGTCCCGTAAAAGGGCTATTTTAAGCTATAAAGGGGGTTGAATAGCTTAATTACCAATTCAAAAATTATTATGGCATTTTAAAAATATTTATCCCGTTTTAAATATTTTACCGATGCAGATTATATATGCAAAAATAAAAGAAAAGGAAGAAAATACCATATGAGAGATTTATCCTGGTTCGCGATGACGCAACCTTTAATAGATTCGCTCACCCCCTACGTCCAGTCCCCGAGTTCCTCTTCAGGATCCGAGTTTTCCCTTAAAATAACCTTTCTCCTTACGTAGGCGGAGAAGCCTTTAAAACCCCACAAATACCTGTCTTGGTGCGTAATTCCGGGTTACCACCTCAAAATAAATGTGCAACCTACACAACCTATCTTAGACAATAACACCTTGTTATTTCTTCAAAGTTGATGTAGAACCCTTGGTGTAGTCTTTGTCCTTCTAAGCTTTTGCCGGTCTTGGATCTCAATAGTTGGTCTTGGGTCTTTCCTCTTCCTCACAGTGCAAAGACTACTAACTCTCCATTAGTACGTCTAGGACTTGGGTTTTAGAACGAGAATCACCTCACTATACTTCACCTCACTGCAAAATGAAGAAGACAATATCTACGAAACAATATCCATTATAGATAAAAAGAGGTTGGACTAGTAATACACTTAACTAGACCGGATGACTTATAAATATTCTTAAAAGAATATTAATGTATACTTTTCTTTAGATTAAGTGAATGTTAGAGTATAATTGGTATTACTTCATTTTGAATAATATATCTTATTTCCGAAGTAATAAATATATCAAGTCCTTGGTGAAGCGTTATAGCTTTTGGATCTTTGATAAAATAATTTCTCGTTAAATATAGTCGTGTGTAGACTTTTATAAATCGAGAACGTTACACTTATTCTTTAATTATATGCATTTATAAAATATTTGGCAGAGAGAATAAAAGGCGCGTAATTTAAATACAATGTATCAAAATAATATAAGAGCAGAGTTTAAATTATATTAGCATAGTTTATATGTGTATATATAATACAATATAAGCTTTAAGTTTTTTTCACGAAACACTGAAGGTGCTAGTAAGGAAAGTCGCTTAATTCTTATACGATTATATATATATACTTATATTTACTTAAAAGCTTTAAGATCTTCCCACGAAACACTAGAGTTGCTAGTAAGGGAATTCACTCAAATCTTTTAACTAAATATAATAAATATGTATATATAGATATATATATATAATATAAGCCTTAAGGTTTTCCCACGGAACACTAAAGGTGTTAGTAAGGGAAGTCGCTTAAGTCTTGTTAAACATTTATAACGAATATATTAATATATGGCCAAAATAAGTGCGTCTAAGTTTAAAGAATAAAATGTTAGCTTTGTAATTTAATTCCCACGAAATACTAAAGGTGCTAGTTAGGAATATAGACCAAGCGTTGTATGAAATTATCACTTCGTGCTTAGAAGTGTATAATTTGTAGAAAACAATCCTTGTACGAATTTGATTTTCTTTAAGTTATTCTATATAAGGGCTTGTAGAGATGAAGAGAAGGTGTTACTAAGCTTCTTATATGAATACTAAGAGTGGTCGGTTAAGAATCGGATGGAAGCTAAGAGGTTTACCACTTTTAAAAGATGAACCGAAAAGTTCGCCGGAAAAGTTTGCCGGAAAAATTCGTCGGAGGTTCGGCCGGATTTTGGCTTGTTGGTCGAACTTGGGCAGCCCTTCGGGAGGCAAGAGAGTGGTATGGATGAGCTTTTCTTAGGACGATAGAGCTTGGTTGGTGGAACTAAGCTTGAAGATCAAAAACCTTGAATATTTGATATAAATATGTAAGAGAGAGGTTTTTGAGATGAAGTATTTGGGTTTGGATATTAGAGAGTGTGTAGAGAGAATACTTATTGAAAATGCCCAGAAATTATTTAGATCTTTGTTTGTGTAAAAAATGGTGGGGTGGGTGTTTATTTATAGAAGGGATTAGGTGAAGGAAGTGGTTGAGATTGAGTTAAAATGAATGGTGGATGAAGAGAGTGGTGTGGATTGATGACAAGGAGGATAAGGTGTGTTTGTTTGCAACTTGCATATAGGACAAACAAGAAAAATCCCATCAACTATTCATTATATAATAATGGTTTTTAGCTTTTTCAATTAATCATTAATTACTTAGTTAATTAAGTAATTAACACCATTAAATATAACGACTTTGTAAACCCTTTAATAAATACAACCAAAAATATGATAATTACCTAAATATCATAAAATGATGATCTGAAAGTTTTGGTCAATTTTAGTCAAAGGTAGCTTGGTCAAACGCTCGGTCAAAGTCTTGGTCAACACTTAGAAAAATCACACCCGGACAAAATTTCTCAAAATTTACGAAACTTTAACCAGGCATAGAAAATAACATTTAAGTGACAAATATTAGGTTTCAAGATTTTCTAGTAAGTGGAATTATTTTATTTGGATTTAAAATGATTAAATCAAGGTTTGATTCCAAATAAAATATGAACGATCTTTTATGAAAGCAGATATACCTTGTTGGCTCAGTTTGGGCTAAAATAAATACTTATAATATATTTCCTTAAATATAAAATATTTTGAGAGTGTGGGAAATATTTTTAAGTATTTAAAAGTATTTTCTCCGATAAATAATATATTTGAGATACGAGAAAATGATTTGGAAAAATATGAGGAGGGGGATAAAATGAGATCTTAATATTCCTTTATCAAATATTAATTTATAAAGTGTAAAAATATATCTTTTGATTTATAAATATTTATGGAGTGAAAGATATATATTTTATCCCTTTTAAAAATATATGTTTTTGAAATAAATTTAGCACGAGGCTTCTAAAGAATATCCAAGTTCTGATATTCCTTTTTCAAACTTGTTTCCTTATTAATATTTTAAGAGAGCCTAAGAAAGATCATATTATCGATAATTCTTTTACGATCTCATTGCTTTGGAGTATATTCCTTTAAAAATTTATATTTTGATTTTCAGCAAATTGGAATATCTCTTGTATTTATATTTAAAATATAAATACATTTTAAAAAATATTTTTGAAAATATTTTGCTAGATATGGCTTTTCACTTTTGATTATGTCAATTAAATTCATGCCTATTTGGAGAGGATATACGTGTTTTAAATTTTATGTTAAATCATGCAAATACCAAAATAAATAATTAATCGAAGATGTCCTTTCATTATGTGCTCAATTATGATGTGTGGAGTTTCATCTTTAGAGTGCATGAATTCTACCCAAGTATATATCTTGAAAAATCATTCACCATCACAAGTGCATATTTATTTCTTGAAATTGACAAGACATTTACTGGCCCAAACAAGTCAATGTGAATAAGTTGCAATGGTGCACTTATGGAGTTCACATTTTTTGATTTGTGACTTGATCTTTTAATTTTTCCTTTCTCACAGGCTTCACAGACTTCAATTTGAGCAAACTCTAATATTGGCATGTCTCCCACCAACTCTTTCTTGACCAGAGTGTTGATTGCCTTATAATTTAGATGTGAGAGTTTCTTATACCATAACTTGCTTTGCTTTATGGATGCCTTGGTGTATAAGCAACAAATTAAATCCTCATTTGTTGAGTCCAAGTCTGCAAAAAACAAGCTTCCTTTCCTTGCTCCTTTTAGAGCAACTTCATGGTTTTCTTGCTGATGAAGATACATTCTTCTTTGTCAAATAGAACTTTAAAACTTTTGTCTGCAAACTGACTGACACTGAGAAGATTTACTTCAAGACCAGCTACCATTGCTACATCATCAATGACAATATTTCCAGAAACAATCTTGCCATATCCCTTGTGAATCCTTTGTTGTTGTCTCTAAAGGTCACCAAAGGGTCAGCCTTCTCCTCAAACTGTGATAGCAGGGCTTTATCACCTGTCATATGCCTGGAGCATCCACTGTCTATGATCCATATGACCTTTTTTATTTTGCCCTGCACACAATGAGTTTTAAGTGTGTTTAGCAACCCAAGCAGTGTTGGATACTTTCTTCTTGTTAACTGATTTAGCAGAAGTAGAGTTAGAAGTCTCAGAAAAAATAGCATTCTTAGATGTTTGTGCATTTTTCCTTGCAGCTGTAGATCCAATACTGACTTCTTTGAGATCTACTCTCAGCTTGTGGCAACTTTTCATTACTTTTAAATTATAGGGAATGCAGTTAAACTTATCACAAAATGAATAAGGATCATTTGCCTTGGCTTCATTATACTTGCAGGCTCCTTCAGTTGGCTTGCTAACAACCTTTTTATAAAGGTGAGTTAGGTGATTCACAAAGCCACACTTTTTACATTTCTTCCTTGGAGCATCTGAAACATAAGCAAAATTGTTGCTTTTTTATCACAATCTTCCCATTTCTATTCTTCTTCTTCTTCTTTCTTGCATCTTCAATTTTAGTTTCCTTGACAGGTGTCTTGGAATCTTGGTTGACCATGGGATTCTTTTCAGTTTTGGAAGTTGGAGTTGTTTCTGCATTTTTCTTCTCATCTTCATCATCAATTTTTTGCTTTCTGATCAACTCTTGTTCACAGAAATCTAGTTCACATGCTTTGAATAGAGGTGAACCAACCTTTTTCAGCATAGCTGGAACACTTTCATTTTCATTTTCTTTTCCTTTTTCACCTACATCTTTCTTCTTGTTGTTCAAGGCATCATAATCAAGACCAATAGCAATATTAGCACATGGATTATTCTTCTCATGGTATTGTCCAACCAACTCAGATGTATTCTAAAAGATTTCAACTTAACTTCATTCTTTTCTAGCTTCTCCCTTAGCACTGCTTCAATTTCATTTGCACATTTAAGCTTGTTCTTTAGATTTACATTTTCTTATTTTACAGCTTCAAGCTCTACCAGCAACAATTCAGTTTCTTGTTTCTCATTTTCAAGTTTTTCATTTATCTTTGTCAGTCTGCTAACCTCTTCATTAGCAACAACCATACTTGTATGAATGTGAAACATTTCTAGACTCATCTTTTCAACAGTTTCCTTATATTGACTCACATTTAAATCAATGGTGGTAAGATTTGGTACCTGTGTTGTTAGGTCACACACTGTAGAAGGGGGTTGAATACAGTGTTTACTACAATCAAATTGAATAAAAGAACTCAAGTAACAGAACACATATTTTATTCAGCACAATAAACTCTGTTACAAAGAACTGTCCTCTCTCAGTGATGAACAAATTATCACGAGAGCTGCTAGGGTTACAATGAATAATAAACTCGATTAAGATAACACATATAGTGTAAACCCTATGTCTGTGTTTATATACTACACAGTTACAAGATAATCTTCTAGTTGATATCGAATATAATTCTGCTTCCTAATAAATATCAATCAGTTATCTTTTCTTCCAAGTATTATATTCTTCATAGAATTCTTCTCCATGCATATCTCTTCTTATGTTTGTCTCGATCTTCTTTCCTTTCAATCAGCCGTCTTCCTTATCTGAAAGCCTCCTTAAGTTCTGATATTATCTCCTCATAAATATCTCTTGATAACTTAAGTTCTGACAACTTAAGTTCTGATATCTTAAGTCCTGACTTCAGTATAAGTGCTGATTTCCAGTTAAGTCTTGGTTTGTCCTGTTAAGTAAAATCTGAAAACTAAACACCAATCATATTAGACATGACATCACAAATATATCTAACAATCTCCCCCAACTTGTAAATTAGCATAATATACAAGTTTAACAGATATTTGATGATGTCAAAAACATTAAGTACAAATGCATGAGAATTTGACTAGATAACTACAACTTATAGTCCGTATAGCTTAACCATCCTTAAAGTCTGATTTTAGCTTCAGTCTGTATACACTTTAGAATTTAAGCAGTTGTAGATCTTTGAATTGGCTTCAATTTCTGATCTCTTTGATATCAGGAGTTGTTCTGAGATAGTTCTTAAAAGACATCTCTTAGCATATTCAAGTTCATTGACCATCCTCCTTTTAGCATTCTTCAGTTCTACTGTATCTTCACCAGTTTGAAAAATAGCAGCCCTGAGATAATTTATTTTAGCTTTCCTTATATCCTGATCTAGTTTGATGATATAGGCTTTATCAGACTCTAGATTGAATTCAAGTCCCTTAATACCAAAAAATGTAGTGATGATTTTAGCAGTATTAGGCTTCATTTCAACAATTTCTCCATTGTGAGATCTGTACTTAGGACAGTATGGGCTGTCATACTTTACAGAGTAAAGCTTCTTCTGTCTTTGAATATTTGATTTTAAACACCCTGCAGCACCATCTATTGATCTGTTTTTCACTTAAAGTAGAAATAAAACATGTTCCAGTTCTTCAAAATACTTCAATGAAATAGCATTCTCCCTGATCTGGAATACCCTCCCATCTGTCATAAAGTATAGCATGATATCTTCTTTCAAAACAGAGTGGTAAACCATTTGTACAGATTCAAGTTGATTCAATCTCTCAAGAGTTGCTTCTACACCTGGTTCACTTAAGGAAGTTGGATCATTGGTAGTGTTGTGTACTCTCTTCTCTTTAGAACTACCCAATCCTGATTTGTCTCTTGTTTCCTTCCCTGTAACAACTCTTGCTTCAAAACCACTTGATGTAGTCTTCAAATGTTGAGTCTGTTGAGCTTTTGTGAATCCTAGTAGTAGAATCTTTGAAGGTTTAACATGAGCAATATCAGAGGTTTCCTTTTCCTTATCTTCTGATATCAAGCCAACTTGAGCTATGTCAGAGGTTGCTTGCTTCACTGTCATATCAGAACTTACTACATCTTGACTCTGAACAACTTGAGCCATGTTAGAGGTTGGTTAGGAAATCTTCTTTTTCATCAGAGTAAGACTAGCATCTTCATCAGATATTTCTTCATCCATGATTGGCACATATACCTTTACAGGTTCATCAATTTTTTCTTTGCCCTTGGATCTTGGATCTACCCCACTTGTGATTTGGCTTTGGTTGCCTCAGAAATTGACCTTTCTTTTATCACAATGCCCTTAGGCTTTAGTGGTTTCTTTTCAACAACAGAAGCTTTAGACTTGAAGTTAACATTTTCTGCTTTGAGTCTAGCTTCTTCTTCCTTTAGACTTTCAAAGTCTATTCCTGGATTTTCTTTAAGAAATAATCTCTTTGAAATTTCTTCATCAAGCTCCAGATGTCCAGTAGAACTTATCCTTTTACCAGTGTCAGAACTTATTCTTCTCCCAGTATCAGAACTTGTTCTTTGTGTAGAAATTTCAGTTGTCCTTGATGAAGAACCTTTACCTTGACCATGACCTCTACCCATTCCAGAGTTTCCCTGATCATCTTTTCCATCATCCTTACCCTTCAGTGATTGAATAGATTTGCATTTGGACTTAATTACTTTCTCCCCCCCTTTTTGGCATCAGCAGGTAAAAGAAGATAGACAAGCAATTCCACTATGGATTGGATCACATTGAGTTGAGTTTTCTGAGAAGTTTGATTCTTTAGAATTTCATAAATTTGATCTTGTTGCTTTTCCTGAGTCTTTTCAATATACCCAATTCGGTCAAAGGCTGGCTTGAAGAATCTGTTCTTTTCCAATTTTATATTTATATCTTGCTGGATCAGAGATTCTTGAATTTTATTCACCTTGTCATGAGTTATTGAGTGTTGACCTTGAAGGTGTCTAGTACTCATTGCAGTAACTCTCAGTTGTGCCTTGAAATCATCATTTATCAGCATTTCATCAGCTTTGGCAAGGTGCTCAGCAAGAATTTTTTCAGTAGGAACAAAACTAACTGTGTTCCATTCCTTAGTCCACTCCTTTCCCTAGGAGTTTCACTCCAAGGTACTGGTGCATCCTCCCTAACAAACTTCTTGATCAAATCAGATTTGCATGGAGCTTGTTGAGGTGCATGTCCTGATGGACCAGCTGTATCAGCATCTAGATTTGCAGCAGCTTCACCAGTAAGTTCAGCATTATCAGCATCAGAACTTACAGAGTCTGCAGTATCAGCATCCTCTGATAGAATAACAGTATGTGAGGCTATAGAGACTTCAACATCATCCTCTAAATTCTGATCTGCAACTAAGTTCTGATCAACAGCCAAATTTTGATGGCCACCTAAAATCTGATTTTCATCATCCAGATTCAGAATTGGTGTTGTTGGAATATCTTCATTGAAATCAGCATCTAGAATTGGTGTTGTTGGTGGAATGAGTTGGGTTGGTGGAGCTTCCAAGTACAGAACCTCAGGTACAATCAAGTTATGAATATCAATCTCAGCACTTATACCTGGGTCTGCACCATGTACTGGATCAATTATAGGAGTCACAGGAGGTGTAGACACTTGCTCTGGAATATCCTCTTGCTCTTGAATAGGAGACTTTTGAGCTGATTCAGCAGTAGGAAGTAATTCAATTACTATAGGTTCTGTTGGGATCAGAGATTCCTGACCCCCTTCCTTAGATGCTTCTTTCAGAATTTCTTCAGAGTGTGATGATTCACTTACAGCCCTCCTGGCTCTTTGCTTTTTAAGTCTCTTTGCAGAATTAGAGACTTTGGGAGCTTCATCATCAGAATTTAGCTTTCTAAGCCTTTTTAGGGGCCTAGAACTCCCAGTTTCAGTTTCTTTCTGAGAAGAGATCTTCTCAGCTTCTACAACAACATGTTCTGATATTGGAACATGTTCCTCAGTATCTGACTCATCTCTCAGAACTATTCTCCTTCTCTTCTGTTGAGACTAAGGTACTATCTTAGTCCTCTTGGGTTTTGAAGATGAAGGCCTCATTGGATGTGCTGAAGGTTGAGGTTGAGATGACTGTGTTGGTTTGAAATATGTTCTGATGGAGGGTTGAGTTGGTTGAGGTTGAGAAGTTGTGGTATGTTCTGATGGTTGTTGAGTTGGCTGTGATGTGTTGGTGGGTTGAACATCAGGGTAAACAGATGTGTATGTTTGTGGATCAGCATTTACCAATATTTGTTTTACTAACTGAGGAATCTGTAAGGGTCTCTGCACTTGTTTCTTAATGTCAACATTTAACAAATCATTAAAAGCCCTTTTTGCAAGCTTAAAGGGTGGAATTAAATCATCGGTAGGTTGGGATTCATCAGCACAACAGAAAGTATATATAAGCTGACAGAATCTAGCAAAGTATACTACATTCCTATCCTCTGTCATCCTATCTCCTATGAAACCTAGCACAACACTTGCAAAATCAAAATGAGTTTGATGAATAAGGGCATACCCGATTTGGTGACTCATGATGGGAATAGCATCAAAGTTGGAGCACTTATTGGCGAATGCCTTAGTGATACAATCAAAGAAAAAATTCCATTCCTTTATGATATTTGCTCTTTTTAGTTGACCCAGCTTTCCCAAACTTTTCTCATAGCCCAAACTGGCCATAAGCTGCTGTAAGACAGGATCCTCCACTGTTGTAATAACCCCAAAATTTTCAACTTTTTGTAACCCTTATGAATAGTGTTTTAGCTGAATGAGAAAACTTTTCGCGCCACACTATGTAGGGATTCTGTTATGGATATTCTGGGATATTATTAGTACTCTATGAAGTATATAAGTGTATGTAAAGATCTTCAGAATCCAATTCCGAACACTTTGGTTTTTCCCGGAAATCCACAAGGTACGGAGAGAATTGAGTATAAGGTAACAGGATAAAAAGGATTTAAATTAAAGGATTATAATAGAGGATCATAAAAAGGAATATAATGTATTGAGAAAGGTTAAGGGAACCTAAGTAATAAGATCCCGGGTATGATCCTTCAAACGATAAACGAGAACGAAAGTTAAGCGAACCGCATAACAGATCAGCGGTCATTAGGCAAACGATTAGGAAGTTAATCAAAAGGGATTAGTAGGAATGATGTCATCCCACCAATAAAAAGAAGGCAAGGAAGGAAGGATGACATCATGTGGATGAGGTAAGCATGACATGGAAGAAGGGAGGTGTGGTTGATTAAGGACCACACAAATTCAAGGGCAAGGTGGTAATTTGCTAAATCAAATACAAAACCAAGTCAACCAACTAGCAAATCATTTCATCAAAAAATCAAAAATCAACCAAGGCCTTGTTCTTCATCTTTTAGCTCTCGGCTTTTTGCATTTTTCAAGGCTTAGAATTTCCAAAATCAAGATCAAAGCATCCTTAATTGGTAAGAAAATTCCCTAACCATCCTTATGCTTAGTAATGGCTATATCATGAGTTTGAGCCATTAATTCTTTCTCTAGCTTCTTCATTTAAACAATGAAGAAGACAATGAATAGTGTTTTCAAGTTTTTTTAACTTGAACTTTTCTTGTTTTCTTGAAGATCCAAGCTTACCTAAGGCTTCTCCAAGCTTCTTAAGGCTTCCTAGCTCAACCCACCACTTCAAGGAAGGTATACCATTTTCAAACCCTAGGTTCTTATATGTTATAAGGTGATTTTGATGAGTAGGATGTTATGGTATCTTGTTGATATGATTAGAGTTTGAGGTTTGGTATGGTAGTGAAATGAGATGGTAATTTTGTGGTTTTGATTTAAAGAAACTTAAGTATGATTAAAGTAAAGTTTAAGCATATGTATGATTGATTAAAATTGAATTGGTTGGGATTGTTATGATGTGATAAGGATGGGTGTTTGTTGTGTGTTGGATTTGAGGATGGTTTGTGTTGATTGTGGATAGTTTAAAAATGGGAAATCGCGTAAACATAGCCGTCGTAATGTCCGATTTTCTTTGGACTGTTTTTGTGCATAGCATTAGGACCCGAGAACCCCCTACTAAATTGTGACCACTGCCATGTTTAGATAGCTCATGTTACGAGCTTCGTTTTGATATGTAGTTCGTCCGATTCCGATTTACGGTTTAGGAGAAACGACCGTTTCAAGTAACGGCATTTCGCGAACGAAACTTTTTCCCTCGCCTCACTTTGAAACATAGGTTAAAGACCAAAAAGGGTTAATTAATGTATGAAACATTTATGGTAAGTGTGTTAGGCAGTTGGTAAGTCATTCGCGAAGGAATCGCTTTAAAACTCGTAAAGGTTAAATTATTAAAAATGGTGGAGCCGAGGGTACCCGAGTGACTTAAGCGAATCGGTGAGCGCAAAACTAGCATTAGAGTCTAAGTTAGTTAAAGCATAGATTTACAAGTGATTTTGGTTTAATTCCAACTTACTTGTTGTTTATAGGTTATCAGACTCGTCCCGAGCCTTTCTCACCCCCAAGTCGCTCAGGCAAGTTTTCTACCCGATAACTGTTGTTGTGATGTAAATATATGTATATGCATTATCTTGTGATAGTGCATGATTGTTATTAGCAAATTCTTGCGATATATTGTAGCATGTGATATGGTATATATGCATGCCTGTTTCATATTCTTGAAATATATATTTGTTGGTTCAGTTGATAATACCTATGCTAGAGGATAGCGGTAACTTGCATATACCCTTAGTATAGGGACCCAAAGGTGAAAATATTTTCTAAAACCGGGAGTCGAGGATCCCGAGTAGATTTCATATATATATGGATATGGATATATATATATATATATTTATATATATATATGGTTATAGTTTTCCAAACTATTAATCGAATAATGTTTATTCGATAACTTTAACTTTATTTTATTATTGAATATTATTTCGAATATTATTCGAGGACTTATGACTCCTTTTACATTATTTATTGAATATTATTTCGATTATTATTCGAGGACTTATGACTTTTTTATATTATTTATTGAATATTATTTGAATATTCATTTGAGGATGTATGACTCCTTTATTTTTATTTAATGAATATTATTTATAATATTCATTCGAGGTATTATGACTCAGCTTATTTTATTTATTGAATATTATTTGAATATTCATTTGAGGATCTATGACTCCGATTATTTGCTGAGGTATATTCTTTATTTTATTAAAGAATAAGGTGTAAATAATCAAACTTATTTTCGATTATTCAAATAAAGATAATACTTTCATATAAGTATATCTTTGGTTATTTAATACTCGTTTCAAGTGTAAATTTTAATACTTCTACTTCAATTATTTTGATAAAGATTATTCTTTATGGGAATATTATTTAATTAATAATATTCAGATATTTTCTAATATTCTGGGGACTGATTTACTTCATTAAATCAGCCTTACTCCAAACACTCTTTAAAGGGTTTTCGAGTCTTCAAAATGATTTTTAAAAAGTCAGAGCGGATCCCAAAACTCATTTTTATATTTAAGATCTTCCTTTTTAAAGGGGATTTGAATACTCGCTCAAAACCTGGGGAATCCGGCTCTGTGGTGTATTTTATATTCGCAACGAGGTTGCAGATTTGGTAAATGAATTGATTACTTGCCCAATGTTCGGGAAGTAAGCCCATCTAATTGAGTCGGCATAAGCGACAGGCCGGGGTACGGTCTAATATTGTGTAAGTGGCTGGGTGGCAGTCCATCAACGCGTGAGGGGCCGGGGTACGGTCGAGCGCGAGGTCTTAATTATGACCAGGGTGATGACCGGTGAGGAATTCATCCATCTACAGTAGAAAAGGTTACTTATTGGTATCTGTGCCTGATCAGCAAGATATCGGGTTTATGCCAATTGTTTTCTTTTCCTTTCCAAAAATTCATTGGATGTTTCGAACTCTGTTCATACTTCACATAACAGAGGTTCCAGGAAATGTTTTCGGGATATATATATATGTGGATATATATATATATATATATCGGGACTAAATAAAGTATCTCATAACTTTTTATTCCATAATATTTCAAAGATTGAATCTATTCAAGTCTTAACTTGTGGTCTCATCTATGGGATGTTTTTCTTAAAACTTATAATACTTTGAAAAGTGGTAGTTCAAGTAACTTTATATGATATAAGTGTGGTGAAGTACTGGTAGCTTCATTCCTTGTTTTTACTTATATCTGGCAAGTAATTATCTTGCATATGATAGAGATGCTATTAAGTATCCTTTTAGATACTTATATTATTGATATCACTGTATATATTATCTTGCGAGCTGTAAGGCTCACTCTTGCTTTATTTCTTCATCACACAACAACAGTTAGGAGAGATGGCCAGACTCCAGCAGACCCAGCGCAAGCGCGTGGGAAGCGTCCCGCGTCTTCCCGCTGATATTGTAGCTGCTATAGCTGCAGAGGTAGATCCATTGTAGTTTAGACCATCTACTTTTGAGAATCCGATTATGTATAATTATAACTTGTGGCAGATAATGGCAATTAACTGTAAATTATCAAGTAATCATTTTGGGTTGTAATAATTTTAAGTTGTGGATTCAAAGACTTGTACTTATTTCAATTTCATCTCTGAGACTATAACGAGTTGTGGTGTGTGTTAGTGTGGGGTCACAGCATGAGGGTAATTATTATTAATTAAGTAAAGTGATATTGTGGAAAGAAAGACCGTGACAACCCGGATTCCCGATCCCGGATCTGGGGGTGTTACAGAAATGGTATCAGAGCTAAGCGTTATAAACCTCAGAGATGATGCGACGATAAAATAATAAACTCACAAAGATAATAAGAACTCTTGCCAAGTTCATGGTCGGACTACTTAAAGTAGTACTGACAGCTAAAACCCTTACGGGAACCCTTATAAGTATCATGATAGTAACTTAGCTCGTTTAATGTGTAGGCGCCTGAGATGGAGGACCCTGAGATGTACGAGCGTGAGCATGATGAGGCATTGTTAGATGTTGAGGATCAGGAGGAGCCTGAGACGGAGGTCATTGCTGTTTCAAGATGAGGAGGACCCCTCAGAGGAGTCAGAGACAGAGGTTATTGCTATTCCAGATGAGGAGGACCCGGATGAGGTCCCAGTAGCTGAGGAGTGTGTTGGACCTATGGTAGTGTATGATGGTATCCCTTTACCCACACTTCCGGTGGTCAGAGCCCCTACCCCTCCACCACTATCTTGGATTCCTGATGATGACAGCTCAGAGACCCATACTTCCGAGCCTAGGCAGACCGAGGAGGCACCCTCAGCGGCTCCGGATTCACCACCCCTTGACCCTGCCCAGAGGCAGTCTTCGTTAGCTCATGGATATGTTCAGGATGTTTTGAGGACCCGAGTGGCTGTTGCCGAGGCCCGACTGGATGAGGCCAGGAGGGAGTTGGATGCAGAGAGAGCGGGTAGGCGTACCCGAGCTTATGAGACCAGGGCTTCTATACCCCGATCCTTGAGGAGGGAGCTTACGGGGATAGAGCTCACGTCCCGAGCGAGACTCAGATCTCTCCAGGGGGACAGGCATGGTAGGATCTCCAGGCGGCAGGCCGACTATATCTTCCGTCGTGCGATGGAAAGGGTTTGGGAGCTGACCCGTTCCGGTGTGTGATTCAGGATTGATGATGGAATAGTCTAGTTGTCTAGTTAGCCGAGGCCTTAGTAAGAGCCAATTTTCCGGGATAGTTGACTTGTATATAGCATCCCTTTTTCTGACTAGACAGATAGACTCTTGTGTATCACTTTTGGGACAGATGACTGTAGCACTGTTGTACTTTTGACCAGATTAAACTATGTATTCTCGCATTATGTATATATTTGTTTCCTTTCGGTTCAGTTCCTTAGTGACGTGATCACTGTTTTATTATTATTATTACTGCACTTCGTATTAGAACTTTCTTAAAATAATAGAACTGCGTTATACGTCCTCCCCATTGTAAGAGCGGTGCAAGGCACAATGTTGTATATGATTGTGACCTAACGTTGAATTTTCTCAATAATTGTTTTTATTATTATCAGAATCATGCCGCCAAGAAAGATTGGAACTAGGGCGAACCCTGGGTCTAAGGACCAGGGAAGCCATAATCAGGACAATAGAAACCAAGAACACAGTGAAGAGGAAGATGAGGATTATGTGGAACAGGATGACTCCCTGTATGAAGAGGAAGAGGAAACATATGATGTTGAGGGATTTGAGATAGAGGCTGAAGAAGGAGAAACCGAGGTTGAGCAACCAGTACCAAACCCAGGCATGGATCCCATGGATCAGTTTATGCAACTCCTAAGACAGAATTTGGAACGTCAACCCAACCCACCCCCTCAAGGAAATAACAATGCAGTGGCAAACTCTTTCAGGGCTTTTAAGTCCCTTAAGCCCCCTGAGTTCCACGGATCAGCCGACCCAGTTGAGGCAAGGGCATGGTTAAAGGAAATGGATAAATCTTTTGAGATTTTGAGTATCGATGAGGCACAGAAAACTGTATTTGCTACCTACCTTCTGAAAGGAGAAGCTAACTACTGGTGGGAGGCCAAGAAAAACATGGAGACAGATGCTATAATAACCTGGGAGAGATTTAGTCAGTTGTTTCTAGGGAAGTATTTCCCGAGGTTTATGGAAAACCAGATGGAGCTCAAGTTCTTAGAGCTAAAGCAGAATAACTTGTCTGTAGCAGAGTACGAAGCGAAATTTACTGAGTTATCAAGGTTTGTGCCGGAGTTTGTGAGCACCGAGGAAAAGAAAGCTAGGAGGTTTCAGCAGGGACTGAAACCATGGATTCAGAATAGGGTGGCAATCCTTGAGCTTACGGACTATGCCACTCTGGTGCAAAAGGCAACGATTGTAGAAGTTGGAAGTGAACAGATACAGAAGGAAAGAGAGGAGAAAGGAATAAAGAGGAAAAGTATGAGCATGGGTGGAGGTTCCGCAGGAAGGAGCTTCCCAACTAGATTTAATCGAGGAGCAGTGTCCCTACCAGGAAGGAACACTGGGTTTAAGCGGCCAATGAGTGTGAATGTGAGCCAGGGCGGCCAGAAGTCAAGAATGTCCTATTCCAACCAATCTCGACCCCCATTGCCAGCCTGTAACATATGTGGAAGGAATCACACTGGGGAGTGTAGAGGAAGGCCAGTAACCTGTTTTAAGTGCGGTCGGGAGGGCCACTATGCAAATAAGTGCCCATCATCAACCCCTGCCGTCGTTCCAACCACCAATTGTCATCAGTGTGGACGCCCAGGTCATTGGAAGAAGGATTGCCCAATGAGCAAACCAGCAGCTTCGGGAGCAAGCAGGGCTGCTTCTAATAAGCCACCTACTGCGAGGACTTTCAACATGACAGTCCAGGATGCTATGAAAGATTCAGATGTGATAGCAGGTACCCTTTCTCTAAATTCAGTCAGTGCAATTGTTTTATTTGATTCGGGAGCAACTAAATCTTTTATATCTAAGGACTTTGCTCGTAAGTTAAGACTTAAGGCTAAACCTTTGATAGAACCCTTACAAGTGGAAATAGCCAATCATGAAATTATTCCTGTTAACCAGATTCACCCCGCCTGCGAGATAGGCATAGGGGAGCAATCTTTCAGTGTTGATCTGATTCCTTTTAAATTAGGGGAGTTTGATGTGATTTTGGGAATGGACTGGCTATCTAGCAACAATGCTCAGATAGACTGTAAAGGGAAGAAAGTTAAGTTAAATATCCCCGGGAAGAAAGAAGTTATATTTAGAGGAAAGAGGCAGACGCAGAAATTTTTGACTATGGCTCAGGCCAAAAGGATGCTACGAAAAGGAAGTGAGGCCTACCTAGCCTATGTGGTGGACACACAGAAGGAGGTGCCCAACTTACAAGATATTCCAGTAGTCAATGAATTTGAAGATGTATTCCCCCAAGACCTTCCGGGATTACCACCCGATAGAGTGATTGAGTTCGCTATTGAGTTGGCCCCAGGGACGGCGCCAGTTTCAAAAGCACCTTACCGGTTAGCCCCGTTAGAAATGAAAGAATTAGCTATCCAATTGCAGGAACTCTTGGATAAGGGTATGATAAGACCCAGTGTGTCTCCGTGGGGAGCACCAGTTTTATTTGTTAAGAAGAAAGATGGGAGCATGAGGTTGTGCATAGACTATCGAGAGTTGAACAAGCTAACCATAAAGAATAGGTACCCATTACCTAGAATAGACGATCTGTTCGACCAGCTAAAGGATGCTGTTTATTTTTCCAAGATTGACCTGAGAACTGGATATCACCAACTAAAGATTAAACCCGAAGATATTTCCAAGACAGCGTTCCGTACCAGGTATGGGCATTATGAGTTCTTGGTAATGTCCTTTGGATTAACCAATGCCCCAGCAGCTTTCATGGATTTAATGAATAGAGTATTTAAGAAGTACTTGGACAAGTGTGTGATAGTTTTTATCGATGATATTTTGATCTATTCAAGGACTGAGGCAGAACATGCAGAGCATTTGAGGATAGCTCTAGGAATACTCAGAGAGGAGCAGTTATATGCCAAATTCTCGAAATGTGAATTCTGGCGGAAGGAAGTACAGTTTTTAGGACATGTGATCAATAAAGAAGGAGTATTGGTCGACCCCTCCAAAATAGAGGCGGTCTCAAATTGGGAAAGGCCAACCACACCCACAGAGGTAAGAAGTTTCATAGGATTGGCCGGCTACTATCGTAGATTTGTACAGGACTTTGCGAAGATCGCAGCCCCTTTGACACGACTTACTCGTAAGACAGAGAAGTTTGAATGGACGGAGAAATGCGAGAACAGTTTTCAGGAATTAAAGAAAAGGTTGATAACGGCTCCGGTATTGGCATTGCCGGATGGAAAAGGAGATTTTGTGATATATAGTGACGCGTCGCACAAAGGATTAGGATGTGTGCTTATGCAGCACGGAAAAGTTATTGCGTATGCGTCAAGACAATTGAAGGAATACGAGGTTAGATATCCTACTCATGACCTTGAGCTCGCAGCAATAGTATTTGCTTTAAAAATTTGGAGGCACTACTTGTATGGAGAGAAGTGCGAGATTTTCACAGACCATAAGAGCCTCAAGTACATATTTACGCAGAAAGAGCTCAACATGCGCCAGAGGAGATGGTTAGAATTAATCAAGGACTACGATTGTGAGATTCTCTATCATCCAGGGAAAGCCAATGTGGTGGCTGATGCCCTTAGTAGAAAGGAAAGACTCAGAATGTTAACGACTTCGGAAGAATTGATAAGGGATTTTGAGAGAATGGAAATAGAGGTAAAGGTAACCGGAACCGGAACTGAAAAGCTTTTCGAGATCTCAATGCAGCCAGAATTATTGGAAAAGATCAGATTGTGCCAGGAGAAAACAATGAATGAAGACAGAGAGTCAATGACTGGAGAAGAGATCCATACTGAGAAAGATGATAAAGGGATAATGAGGTACTCCTACCGAATTTGGGTTCCGAATGTTCAAGAACTTAAAGATGAGATTTTGGATGAAAGCCATAGTTCAAGGTATTCCATTCACCCAGGAAGTACCAAGATGTATAGGGATTTGAAGGAATATTACTGGTGGCCCAACATGAAGAGGGACGTAGCAGAATGGGTAAACAAGTGTTTGACTTGCCAAAGAGTAAAGGCAGAGCACCAGAGACCCAGTGGACTTTTGCGACCCCTGGAGATTCCCGAATGGAAATGGGAACAGATAGCGATGGATTTTGTTGTAGGCTTGCCAAGGACGAAAGCCAAT
The DNA here is from genome assembly GCF_009905375.1 of Apium graveolens. Classification (NCBI taxonomy): domain Eukaryota; kingdom Viridiplantae; phylum Streptophyta; class Magnoliopsida; order Apiales; family Apiaceae; genus Apium; species Apium graveolens. The sequence goes on from NC_133653.1 coordinate 180,730,343, forward strand.
CACGACGCCATTTGGGTAATTATAGACCGACTGACAAAGTCAGCTCATTTCATTCCTATCAATGAGAGATACACAGTCGATAGACTGGTGGACATTTACCTTAAGGAAATAGTGACGCGACATGGAGTCCCAGCGTCCATTGTCTCAGACCGAGACCCTAGGTTTAACTCCAGATTTTGGAGGAGCTTTCAGGAATGTGCGGGGACCAAGTTAAATATGAGTACCGCGTATCATCCCCAGACAGATGGGCAGAGTGAAAGGACCATCCAGACACTAGAGGATATGTTGAGAGTCTGTGCAATAGACCTTAAAGGAAGTTGGGATGATCACTTGCCGTTGATCGAGTTTTCTTATAACAATAGCTTTCATGCTAGCATCGGAATGCCGCCTTATGAGGCCCTGTACGGAAGAAGGTGTCGATCTCCCTTATACTGGGATGAAGTAGGAGAGCGGAAGATGCTCGGACCCGAAGTGGTCCAAAGGACCAAAGATATAGTGGATCTTATCAGAGGGCGACTTGTAGCAGCCCAAGACAGACAAAAGAAATATGCAGACCTAGCCCGAAAGGACAAGGAATATGAAGTAGGGGACTTAGTACTGTTGAAAGTATCCCCTTGGAAGGGATTAATGAGGTTCGGAAAGAAGGGAAAACTAAGCCCAAGATACATTGGACCCTTTGAGATATTAAGACGGATTGGGAAGTTAGCTTACGAGCTAGCCCTACCCCCTAATTTGCAACAAGTTCATAATGTGTTCCATGTGTCAATGCTAAGGAGGTATCATCGGGATGCCAGGCACATAGTGGAGTACGAGCAGGTGGATATGCAGCCAGATCTAACTTACGTGGAGGAGCCAGTAAGGATTATAGATAAGAAGGAGCAGGTGCTTCGGAACAAGGTGATCAAGCTAGTCAGAGTACTATGGCAGAATCATAATGTGGAAGAATCGACTTGGGAACTAGAGAGCGCAATGCTAGAAAAGTACCCCAATTTGTTTTCTGTTTGATTCCGGGACGGAATCCTTTTAAGGAGGGGAGACTGTAATAACCCCAAAATTTTCAACTTTTTGTAACCCTTATGAATAGTGTTTTAGCTGAATGAGAAAACTTTTCGCGCCACACTATGTAGGGATTCTGTTATGGATATTCTGGGATATTATTAGTACTCTATGAAGTATATAAGTGTATGTAAAGATCGTCAGAATCCAATTCCGAACACTTTGGTTTTTCCCGGAAATCCACAAGGTACGGAGAGAATTGAGTATAAGGTAACAGGATAAAAAGGATTTAAATTAAAGGATTATAATAGAGGATCATAAAAAGGAATATAATGTATTGAGAAAGGTTAAGGGAACCTAAGTAATAAGATCCCGGGTATGATCCTTCAAACGATAAACGAGAACGAAAGTTAAGCGAACCGCATAACAGATCAGCGGTCATTAGGCAAACGATTAGGAAGTTAATCAAAAGGGATTAGTAGGAATGATGTCATCCCACCAATAAAAAGAAGGCAAGGAAGGAAGGATGACATCATGTGGATGAGGTAAGCATGACATGGAAGAAGGGAGGTGTGGTTGATTAAGGACCACACAAATTCAAGGGCAAGGTGGTAATTTGCTAAATCAAATACAAAACCAAGTCAACCAACTAGCAAATCATTTCATCAAAAAATCAAAAATCAACCAAGGCCTTGTTCTTCATCTTTTAGCTCTCGGCTTTTTGCATTTTTCAAGGCTTAGAATTTCCAAAATCAAGATCAAAGCATCCTTAATTGGTAAGAAAATTCCCTAACCATCCTTATGCTTAGTAATGGCTATATCATGAGTTTGAGCCATTAATTCTTTCTCTAGCTTCTTCATTTAAACAATGAAGAAGACAATGAATAGTGTTTTCAAGTTTTTTTAACTTGAACTTTTCTTGTTTTCTTGAAGATCCAAGCTTACCTAAGGCTTCTCCAAGCTTCTTAAGGCTTCCTAGCTCAACCCACCACTTCAAGGAAGGTATACCATTTTCAAACCCTAGGTTCTTATATGTTATAAGGTGATTTTGATGAGTAGGATGTTATGGTATCTTGTTGATATGATTAGAGTTTGAGGTTTGGTATGGTAGTGAAATGAGATGGTAATTTTGTGGTTTTGATTTAAAGAAACTTAAGTATGATTAAAGTAAAGTTTAAGCATATGTATGATTGATTAAAATTGAATTGGTTGGGATTGTTATGATGTGATAAGGATGGGTGTTTGTTGTGTGTTGGATTTGAGGATGGTTTGTGTTGATTGTGGATAGTTTAAAAATGGGAAATCGCGTAAACATAGCCGTCGTAATGTCCGATTTTCTTTGGACTGTTTTTGTGCATAGCATTAGGACCCGAGAACCCCCTACTAAATTGTGACCACTGCCATGTTTAGATAGCTCATGTTACGAGCTTCGTTTTGATATGTAGTTCGTCCGATTCCGATTTACGGTTTAGGAGAAACGACCGTTTCAAGTAACGGCATTTCGCGAACGAAACTTTTTCCCTCGCCTCACTTTGAAACATAGGTTAAAGACCAAAAAGGGTTAATTAATGTATGAAACATTTATGGTAAGTGTGTTAGGCAGTTGGTAAGTCATTCGCGAAGGAATCGCTTTAAAACTCGTAAAGGTTAAATTATTAAAAATGGTGGAGCCGAGGGTACCCGAGTGACTTAAGCGAATCGGTGAGCGCAAAACTAGCATTAGAGTCTAAGTTAGTTAAAGCATAGATTTACAAGTGATTTTGGTTTAATTCCAACTTACTTGTTGTTTATAGGTTATCAGACTCGTCCCGAGCCTTTCTCACCCCCAAGTCGCTCAGGCAAGTTTTCTACCCGATAACTGTTGTTGTGATGTAAATATATGTATATGCATTATCTTGTGATAGTGCATGATTGTTATTAGCAAATTCTTGCGATATATTGTAGCATGTGATATGGTATATATGCATGCCTGTTTCATATTCTTGAAATATATATTTGTTGGTTCAGTTGATAATACCTATGCTAGAGGATAGCGGTAACTTGCATATACCCTTAGTATAGGGACCCAAAGGTGAAAATATTTTCTAAAACCGGGAGTCGAGGATCCCGAGTAGATTTCATATATATATGGATATGGATATATATATATATATATTTATATATATATGGTTATAGTTTTCCAAACTATTAATCGAATAATGTTTATTCGATAACTTTAACTTTATTTTATTATTGAATATTATTTCGAATATTATTCGAGGACTTATGACTCCTTTTACATTATTTATTGAATATTATTTCGATTATTATTCGAGGACTTATGACTTTTTTATATTATTTATTGAATATTATTTGAATATTCATTTGAGGATGTATGACTCCTTTATTTTTATTTAATGAATATTATTTATAATATTCATTCGAGGTATTATGACTCAGCTTATTTTATTTATTGAATATTATTTGAATATTCATTTGAGGATCTATGACTCCGATTATTTGCTGAGGTATATTCTTTATTTTATTAAAGAATAAGGTGTAAATAATCAAACTTATTTTCGATTATTCAAATAAAGATAATACTTTCATATAAGTATATCTTTGGTTATTTAATACTCGTTTCAAGTGTAAATTTTAATACTTCTACTTCAATTATTTTGATAAAGATTATTCTTTATGGGAATATTATTTAATTAATAATATTCAGATATTTTCTAATATTCTGGGGACTGATTTACTTCATTAAATCAGCCTTACTCCAAACACTCTTTAAAGGGTTTTCGAGTCTTCAAAATGATTTTTAAAAAGTCAGAGCGGATCCCAAAACTCATTTTTATATTTAAGATCTTCCTTTTTAAAGGGGATTTGAATACTCGCTCAAAACCTGGGGAATCCGGCTCTGTGGTGTATTTTATATTCGCAACGAGGTTGCAGATTTGGTAAATGAATTGATTACTTGCCCAATGTTCGGGAAGTAAGCCCATCTAATTGAGTCGGCATAAGCGACAGGCCGGGGTACGGTCTAATATTGTGTAAGTGGCTGGGTGGCAGTCCATCAACGCGTGAGGGGCCGGGGTACGGTCGAGCGCGAGGTCTTAATTATGACCAGGGTGATGACCGGTGAGGAATTCATCCATCTACAGTAGAAAAGGTTACTTATTGGTATCTGTGCCTGATCAGCAAGATATCGGGTTTATGCCAATTGTTTTCTTTTCCTTTCCAAAAATTCATTGGATGTTTCGAACTCTGTTCATACTTCACATAACAGAGGTTCCAGGAAATGTTTTCGGGATATATATATATGTGGATATATATATATATATATCGGGACTAAATAAAGTATCTCATAACTTTTTATTCCATAATATTTCAAAGATTGAATCTATTCAAGTCTTAACTTGTGGTCTCATCTATGGGATGTTTTTCTTAAAACTTATAATACTTTGAAAAGTGGTAGTTCAAGTAACTTTATATGATATAAGTGTGGTGAAGTACTGGTAGCTTCATTCCTTGTTTTTACTTATATCTGGCAAGTAATTATCTTGCATATGATAGAGATGCTATTAAGTATCCTTTTAGATACTTATATTATTGATATCACTGTATATATTATCTTGCGAGCTGTAAGGCTCACTCTTGCTTTATTTCTTCATCACACAACAACAGTTAGGAGAGATGGCCAGACTCCAGCAGACCCAGCGCAAGCGCGTGGGAAGCGTCCCGCGTCTTCCCGCTGATATTGTAGCTGCTATAGCTGCAGAGGTAGATCCATTGTAGTTTAGACCATCTACTTTTGAGAATCCGATTATGTATAATTATAACTTGTGGCAGATAATGGCAATTAACTGTAAATTATCAAGTAATCATTTTGGGTTGTAATAATTTTAAGTTGTGGATTCAAAGACTTGTACTTATTTCAATTTCATCTCTGAGACTATAACGAGTTGTGGTGTGTGTTAGTGTGGGGTCACAGCATGAGGGTAATTATTATTAATTAAGTAAAGTGATATTGTGGAAAGAAAGACCGTGACAACCCGGATTCCCGACCCCGGATCTGGGGGTGTTACAACTGTTGAGAATGTGCAACCTTCAGGTAAGTGGAGAGCTTTACGAACTGCTCCAGGAGTAACCACATGCTCGGCATCTCCTGATGTGAAAACAATGCTTGGGGTACCAGTAGCACCACCATCATCAAAAAGCCCAGTTCTCCAAAATGTCAGCACTTGTTGGCTTGAAATAGTTTGAGGTTGGATCAAGGCATACCCAATCTCACTATGAGCTAATAAATCTTGCACAAAGTGCGGATCTGATGGAGCTTCAGCCTTATTCAGGATTGTAGCATAGTAATTTGGTACAAACTTAGCTCCATCAACAATTAAATCCTTGGGCACCATCAGAAATAAGTGAGAAGTTAGAGTGTATGTAAGGTGTTTGAGAAAATGTCTGTAAAGAAAACCGTCAGAAAATGTGAGAGAGAATAAGAAAGGAGAGAGAGTGAGTAGAATAAAAATGAAAATAAAAGATTTGAAAATCTTTTATCTCTTTTACTTAGACACCCCACGTGACAGCAGTTAATGAGAAGTGGAACAGACCTTTACACCTGTCAGCCATGCAGCAGTTAAGGAAAAAGTTAATGGGCACGGTAAATAAGTAATAATTACATTGCACATTCATTTTTTAAAAAAAAACTGTTCCCACTAAACAAATGATTATTACTGTTTTATCTTACATAAACCAATATTTTGTAAAAATATGACCGTTCAAGTAAGGACCAAAAAATAAACCAAGTAAATAAATACTGCCACATTAGCATCAGAACTTGATTATTATCAGAATTTAAAAGTCATCAGAATATGGCTCCTTAACTCGAAAAGTGAATGTTTATTTATGTAAGGCTTTACACAAGTACTAATATGGGTACATTAGAACTTAATCATCAGAACTTCCATCAGAACTTGTCCTCAGAATTTATGCAACTAACACTTAAACTATTCATCTAAAACAACATTTATCACCACAATAATTTTCATTATTCATATGGAGTGTAAGTGTGTGCAATAAGCTAAATATCAGACAAATAGTAAAGTCTGATTCACTTCAGTACATCTTAGAAATAAGGCATAACTAAAAACTTTGCTCAAAATCTGTCATTATTCTGAAGTCTACTATAGAATGAGTTCATGCATGAGTCCACCTCAACTGTTTTGTGCTCATTTTATGCATCTTTTGAAATTCCTTTTTACAGTGGCTTCTCAGTGTAAGTGAGTCACAACTGCTTATCAGAATTTATGCTGTTATCAGAGTATTTCTCCAGTAATCAGGGAATGTGAAAAGTCACCAAGAAAATTTTATTTTGCTTTTCAAATGCATATTACTTAATACCAGCAATGCACTTGGGTCTTCCCTTCCACATTTTTACTTTAGATCTCAAAGAAGTACCTGATATTTATTTATTTTCTTTTTCTTTTGATAAGTGAGGCTTATCAGCACTTAGTACATCCATCAGATTTACTAACATCAGAACTTAACAGATAAGAAACACTATTCAAGTTTTTGACTTAGTAATAAGATACACAAAGTAAACATAACTAAGTTCGGTATCAGAATTTGCTTGTGTTAAAAGATTTCCACATAAACAATTACTTTAAACATGGGATCTTTAGTATATTAAAGACTATTAGGTCAGCATCTAGCACAATTATCCTCATTGGACTGAATAGTCACAAAAACATTCATATCACTATCAGAGTTTAGAAATTCACATCAGACAACAATCAGCACTTAAAAAATTTCAAATTAAGCACAGAATACACAAAGATAGTAATATATGTAAATACTGATCATAAAGTCTGATGTATCAGAACATAAACTAAGCAGATTTAGAGAAAGAACCTGAAACCATTCCAAGTTCATTTACCAATCTTGTAAAAGTAGCTTCACATAGTTGTTTTGTGAAGATATCTGCTAATTGTTGATCTGTTGGAACAAAATACAATTCCACTGTACCTTCATCCACATGTTCTCTTATGAAGTGGTACCTAATGCTGATGTGCTTTGTCATTGAGTGTTTAACTGGATTACCTGTCATAGCAATAGCACTTTGATTATCACAGTAAATAGGGATTTTAGAATATGTTAACCCATAATCCAGTAATTGATTCTTCATCCAAAGAATTTGTGCACAACAGCTTCCTGCAGCAATGTACTCTGCTTCTACAGTTGATGTGGAAATTGACTTCTGTTTCTTGATAAACCAAGAAAACAATATGCCTCCAAGAAATTGGCAACTTCCACTTGTGCTTTTCCTGTCAATTTTGCATCCTGTAAAATCTGCATCTGAGTAACCTATTAGCTTAAAGTCTGATTCTCTAGGATACCACAATCCCAGATCAGCTGTACCCTTAAGGTACTTGAAAAATCTTTTCACAGTTGTTAAGTGATGTTCTCTTGGATCTGCTTGAAATCTTGCACAAAGATGGGTAGCATACATGATATCAGGTCTACTTGCAGTTAGATAGAGTAGTGAGCCAATCATACCTCTGTAATCAATAATATCTACTGATGTACCAGTATCCTTATCCAATTTTGTTGTAGGGGCCATATGAGTGGATGCACTTGAACAATCTTGCATTCCAAACTTCTTCAACAAATTTCTGGTGTACTTGGATTGACAAATAAGAGTTCCTTCTTCATTCTGCTTGACTTGAAGGCCCAGAAAATAGCTAAGTTCTCCCATCATACTCATTTGATATCTTGACTGCATTATCTTGGCAAACCTTTTACAAAGTCTGTCATTTGCAGAACCAAAAATAATATCATCAACATATATCTGCACCAAAAGTAAGTCCTTTCCATGGTTGAGATAAAACAATATTTTATCAATAGTCCCTTTGTTAAATCCACTTTCCAGAAAAAACTGAGCTAATATCTCATACCATGCTCTTGGAGCTTGCTTAAGGCTATAAAGTGCTTTATCAAGTCTGTAGACATGATGAGGAAATTTTGAATCTACAAAACCTGAAGGTTGTTCAACATATACTTCTTCTTCCAATTCTCTTTTACATCCATTTGAAAGACTGTAAACTTTTTGTGAGCAGCATAAGCCAAAAATATCCTTATGGCTTCCAATCTAGCAACTGGTGCAAATGTTTCATCATAATCAATTCCCTCCTGTTGAGAGTATCTTTTTGCAACCAACCTTGCTTTATTCCTTGTAATTATGCCATCACTATCAGTTTTATTTCTGAACACCCATTTTGTACCAACAACAGATCTGTTCTTTGGTCTTGGCACTAGGGTCCAGACTTTATTTCTTTCAAATTCATTTAACTCTTCTTGCATTGCTTGCACCCAATCAGCATCTTGAAGAGTTTCTTCCACTTTCTTTGGTTCAGTCTGAGAAAGAAAAGAATGATAGAGACATTCATTTAATGTAGCTGTTCTAGTTCTGACACCTGCATCAGGATTTCCAATAATTAAATCAGGTGTATGTGCTTTTGTCCACTTCCTTGCAGATGGAAGGTTATCTCTAGAACTGGATCCTCCCACATGATCCATGTTGTCTCCATCAACATTTTCTGATGCTCCCCCTGAAATTATGCTCTCTGAGTTGGATCCTTCAGAATTTGAGTTTCCAGATTTATCAGAACTTGGCTCATCAAAACTTGATGAATCAGAACTTGAAGAGCCTGTTCTAGATTCTGATGATTCTTGAGATGTGGTTGTATCTTCAATATGCTCCCCCTGCACTAGTGCATTTTCCTTTGGCGTAGTTACCACAGTTTCAATAACATAAGAGTTTAACCCATCAGAGTTTACAGTATCAGGATTTAGACTGTCAGGATTTAGACTGTCAGGATGTACAGAATCAGAATTTAAAACTTCATTCTCAAATCTCAGCTGATCATGATCATTAAAATCTTCAAGTCCAGTAATCTTCTTATCATCAAAAGAGACATTGATAGATTCCATGACAACCCTTGTTCTTAAATTGTAGACTCTGAAGGCTTTTGTGGAAAGTGGATACCCAACAAAAATTCCTTCATCAGCTTTTTGATCAAATTTGGATAGCTGTTCAGGATGAGTCTTAAGAACAAAACACTTGCATCCAAATACATGAAAATACTTCAGATTTGTCTTCTTTTTCTTTACCATCTCATATGGGTCTTTCCATGCTTGTTGATAAGTGTTGCATTCTGAGTAAAACAAGCAGTCTGCACAGCTTCAGCCCAAAAGTAGGTTGGTAACTTTGCTTCATCAAGCATAGTTCGTGCAACTTCAATAAGAGTTCTATTCTTTCTTTCAACAACTCCATTTTGTTGTGGATTTCTAGGAGCATAGAATTCCTACTTTATTCCATGGTCTTTGCAAAAATCTTCCATAATCAAATTCTTGAACTCAGTGTCATTATCACTTCTTATGATTTTCACAGAGTCTTTGACCAATTTATCCAGTTGTTTGACATGTTCAATCAAGATAGATGCAGTTTCACTTTTTGTGTGCAAGTAATACACCTATGTGTATCTGGTGAACTCATCCACTATGACCATAGCATATTTCTAGACATGACATTCACTGGACCAAATAGATTAACATGTAATAGGTGATAAGGCTCAAGAATTGAAAATTCAGTCTTGCTCTTGAATGAAGATTTACTTTGTTTTACCTTTTGACATGAATCACAAAGGCCATCAGGAGCAAATACTGATTTTGGTAGTCCTCTCACAAGATCTTTCTTGACTAGTTCATTTATATTGTTGAAATTTAAGTGAGAGAGTTTCTTTGCCAATTCCAGCTTTCTTCAATTGATGCTCTACTTAACAGACAGATTGCAGAACCATCAGTACTTGTTGAAAGCTTGGCTTCATAAATGTTACCATGCCTGTATCCTTTCAGAACAACTTTACCTATAGATTTGCTTACAACTTTACAGTGTTCTTCAAAGAAATCCACATGATAACCTCTGTCATAGATTTGACTAACACTCAGCAAATTGTGTTTAAGTCCTGAGACTAGAGCTACTTTTTCAATGATGACATTCCCAAGATTGATATTGCCATATCCCATAATTTTTCCCATGTTGCCATCTCCATAAGAAACACCTGGGCCAGCTTTCTCCACAAAGTATGATAGCAGGGCTTTATTTCCAGTCATATGTCCTGAACATCCACTGTCCAGAACTAGGATGTTTTTCATGTTGCCCTGCAATCACAAAGACCACTAATGATTAGTTTTTAGGACCCAGACTTGCTTGGATCCTTTGTCCTTATTAAGTTTGTTAACATTTGCAGCGGATTTAACATCAGAGTTTATGTTAACAATTTTCTTATCAGAATTTACAGTATCAGACTTTGTATCAGAACTTACACTAGAAGGAATAATGCTAACTTTCTTTAAAGAAGGTTTTATTTGATAATAATCATAGTACAAACTATGATATTCCTTACAAGTATAAATGGAATGCCATAAACTACCACAATAAAAATAAGGATTTTGTGGCCTATATCTAACAGACTGACTCTTAACTCCTGATTTTGAAGGTAAGGAGTTTATGTTCTTATTCATCCTGCAAAAAGAAGCCAGATGGTTAGAATTTCCACAGTTATAACATTTCTTTCTAGGAGCATTAGGAACAGGCTAATAATCATTGCTTTTATTCACACCTTCCTTTCCATTCCTATTTTTCCTAGGTGGTTTTACCTTGTTTACATTCTTAACATCTTTCAGCTTATGCTTAAGCAGCTTCTTTGTCATTAAGCCTATGTTAACTTGTTGTGTATATGTTGTGTAATTGATGATTTCATGAACAAAACACCTTAGTAGATTTCACTTAGTGAAATAATGTAGCACTCGACGGATAAGACTTATAGTCCCGACGAATGACTCATTATAGTCCCGACAGATGATGACTTATTATCCATCGATTGAGTAGCTTATGTAACAATACGTCTGTAACACATTTCTGCATTCACCATTGTATAGATTCTATAAGTAGTATTCAAGTCATGTTGACTTTAACTAGATATGCAGAATAGGTTGATTAATTATACATAGATGATGTCTTGTAATTCTATATAAATGAAATGAAGTCAAGTGCCATTTTGCTACCCGACGGATAACCTACAATGAAGTCGACGGATGATCAAATAGACAACGCGACGGATGATCAATAACTCGACGGATGATCATGAACCCGACGGATAAAGAATTCAAATATCTGTTGACAGTGACAACAAAGTCACATGCGTCGAGTGAATGCAAATGGAATGTGGTAGCCTATTCAACTAGGTTTTCGAGAACAAAGAAGCATTGTCATTTCCATGCTATTATGAAGATATTCAAAGATGATGGAATAGAGTAATGAAGTAGCATTGTAATAGACTAGATAGTTTTTGTTTTATTATCTTGTCTTATTACTTTGTAATCTTGGTGATATATAAATCAAGTAGTAGCAACTAAGACACTATCGATCTAAGCAAGAAAGTAGAGAAACATTTGTAAGCACGATTCTTAGCATTTCTCTGTAGTCTTAGAAGTTCAATTGTTGTAAGCAGCTGTGAGCATTTCTGCACACAGGGTTCTCTCGATATATAATATATATCTCTGGTGGAATCATTCAAATCCACCAGAAAGTTTTTAAAAACTCTTGTTTTTAATTACTTGTGTCTTGATTCACTTAAGTTTGTATTCCGCATTGTGCTAATCAATACACTTATATTTATATTTTACTTAGAACATTTTATTTCAAGAAATTTTTTTAAGAATTCCATTCAACCCCCCTTCTGTACTTATTGTCATATTGTTAAGGGACTAACAATTGGTATCAGAGCAAGTTCTTAACTTACAAAGAGTTTAAAGATCAAAACAATACAGCAAGATGAACAAGAAAGATGTTGGAGTCAAGACCCCTTTTCTGGATAAAGATAATTACCATCATTGGAAGGTAAAGATGCATCTTCATTTGCTTTCTCAAGATGAGGCCTATATTGACTGCATAGAAAGAGGCCCTCATGTTCCAATGAGAGCAGCAACAGGAAACGAGCCATCAGTCCCCAAGCCAAGGCATGAATGGTCTGATCCTGACATTGAACAAGTCAGGAAGGATAAAAAGGCCATGAACATCCTGTTTAATGGAGTTGATGGAGATATGTTTGACAATATTATCAAATGCAAAACTGCCAAGGATGTTTGGGATACAATACAGATAATCTGTGATGGCACTGAGCAAGATAGAGAAAACAAGATGCAGCTCTTGATTCAGCAATATGAGCATTTTCACAATGAAGAAAGTGAGTCTCTCACTGACATTTTTAGTAGGTTTCAAAAACTACTAAATGCTCTAAAGTTGCATGGAAGGGTCTATCAGGCAAAAGACTCTAATCTGAAATTGCTTAGATCTCTTCCAAAGGAATGGAAACCAACGACAGTCTCATTAAGAAACTCATAGGATTATAAGGAGTTTACTTTGGAGAGACTGTATGGGATCCTGAAAACCTATGAGCTTGAAATAGAGCAGGATGAAAGGATGGAGAGAAGAAAGAAGAAAGGAGGATCCATTGCACTAGTTGCTGAGTTGGAAAAGGAGAAGGAAGTGAAGATGGAAGCTATTGAATCAACGTCAAGGGTCTGTGAGAACAAGGGCAAGGGGCTTGCAGTAGAAAGTGAAGATTCTTTGAGCCAAGATGACATGGAAGACATTGATGAACACCTAGCATTTCTTTCCAGGAGATTTGCCAAGCTCAAGTTCAAAAAGAACTTTGGAGCAGCCAAGCCAAATAGAAACATGGTGGATAAATCAAAATTCAAATGTTTCAAATGTGGCTTGGCAGGGCATTTTGCCAGTGAGTGTAGGAAGTCAGATTCCAGTAAGAAAAAATTTGAGCCAGTGGATTATAAGCAAAAATACTTTGAGGTGCTCAAACAAAAGGAAAGGGCTTTCATAACACAAGAAAATGACTGGGCAGCAGATGGTCTGGATGAAGATGAAGATGTCAGCTATGTCAATCAAGCCCTAATAGCCAAGTCTGATGAGACAGTAACAAGTTCTTCAAGTAATCAGGTAATTACTGCAAACCTTACACATTTATCTAAAGCTGAGTATAATGATGCCATAAATGACATGTCTACAGAGCTATATCATTTGCGTGTTACACTTAAGTCTCTTACTAAAGAAAATGCTAAAATCAAATAAAACAATTTGTTTTTGAGTGAGAGAAATAATGTGCTTGAGTCTCAGTTCATTGATCTTGAAAAATTAAGAATTGAGTGTAAAATTGCCAAGGAGGAATTAACTGAGTCCTTAAAGAAAGAGGAAATTTTAAAGAAGCAGCTCGAGCATGAACAAGAGGTGATTAAAGCATGGAAAACATCTAGGGATGTCCATGCTCAAATCACCAAAATTCAAGGAATTGAGTCTTTCTGTGATGCAGCCTGAAAAAAGAACAAAGTGAAACTAGAACCAAATTTGGTAGATGGAGTGCTTACAGATGTAGACTCGACGGATGATGAGGATCATCCGTCGGATAACAAAAAGGGTTATCCGCTGAATGATGAAAATCCTCATCCGTCGGCTGTGAGCAAGCCTATCAGTAAAGCCAAACTTATTAAGCTGAATGAGAAGTATGGGTCTGTTTCCAAGAACTTTGTTTCAGGAAAATCGAGTCAAGTTAAGAAAGGGAAAAAGGCTAATGTTGGTCACATGACTGTCAAACAGTTAAGTGACGGACTTGAAAAGATTGAGGTAAAAACAGAGACTAAAAAGAAAAACAATAGGAATGGTAAAGTAGGGATTAACAAACACAATAACTACACACCTGATAAATATGCTCCTAGAAAAATATGTGTCAAGTGTGGTAGTGTAAATCATTTGTCTGTTAACTGCAAATCTGCCATGCCTACTTCCATATCTGTGAAACCTCAATTTCCTAACATGAATGTCATGCCTCCCATGCCTGTTAATGCTATGTCTACACAGAACATGAATGCACAGTTTGCTAATATGCCATTTGCACCTAATCCTTATTATGCTGCATATAGTATGCCACAAATGCCATTTAGCATGCCTTACTGGAATGACATGTTTACACATAGCATGCCATTTCCTGTTAGTCATAATATGCATGATAATTTTGTTGCAATGAATGTTTTCAAAGGCCCAACTCAAATGACTAAGGATGAATCTGAAATTCCTAAGTCAAATGAGATAAAGCCTAAGAAACAGAAAAAGAAAGCTAACAAGGCAGGACCCAAGGAAACTTGGGTACCAAAATCAACTTGATTTGATTTTGATGTGTGCAGGGAAACAGAAAAAATCTTTGGTACTTGGATAATGGTTGTTCAAGACACATGACTGGTGATTCTACCCTGCTCACAGAGTTTAAGGAGAGAGATGGCCCAAGTATTACTTTTGGAGATGACAGCAAGGGTTATACTGTGGGATATGGCTTGATTTCAAAGGACAATGTCATCATTGAGGAGGTTTCCTTAGTGGATGGTCTCAAACACAACTTGTTGAGTATCAGCCAGCTTTGTGATAAAGGCAACTCAGTAACCTTCAACTCAGAAGCCTGTGTTGTGACTAATAAAAGAAGCAATAAAGTGGTTCTCACTGGTGTGAGAAAAGGAAATGTGTACCTAGCTGATTTCAACTCATCTAATGCAGAATTTGTAACTTATCTTCTCAGTAAAGTAAGTCAGGATGAAAGTTGGCTATGGCATAAGAAGCTATCCTATTTAAACTTCAAGACCATGAATGAGCTAGTGAAGAAAGAACTGGTTAGAGGCATTTCTCAAGTGGGGTTTTTTAAGGATGGACTGTGTGATGCCTGCCAAAAAGGGAAGCAGATTAAAGCATCATTCAGGAAGAAACTTGATTCAACAATTGAAGAGCATTTGTAACTGCTTCACATGGATTTATTTGGACCAGTCAATGTGTTGTCTATCTCAAGGAAAAGATTTTGCCTAGTAATTGTTGATGATTTCTCAAAGTTCTCTTGGACATTCTTCCTAAAGTCTAAAGATGAGGCTAGTGAAATCATCATCAATCACATAAGGCAAGTCAATAATCATCCTGATTTCAAGGTTAGAAGAATCAGGAGTGACAATGGAACTGAGTTCAAGAATTCTGTCATGAGAGCATTTTGTGAGGAAAATGGGATTCTACATGAGTTTTCAGCAGCAAGGACTCCATAACAGAATGGAGTAGTGGAAAGGAAGAACATATCACTTATTGAAGCTGCAAGAACATATCACCCCTTTGAGCTTATGATTGGTGATGTTTCTTCTAGAGTTCAAACAAGAAGAGCAACTCAGGAAGAATGTCTATACAGCAGCTTTCTTTCCAAGGAAGAACCAAAGAAGGTAGAAGAAGCTTTGTTGGATCCTGATTGGATTTTAGCTATGCAGGAGGAGCTAAACCAATTTGAAAGGAATAATGTATGGAAGCTGGTGCCCAAGCCTAAAGGAAAGAATCCAATAGATACCAAATGGGTATTCAGAAACAAGATGGATGAAAATGGCATAGTAGTCAGGAACAAAACTAGATTGGTTACTAAGGGTTATTGTCAGCAAGAAGGAATAGATTTTGATGAAACATTTGCTGCTGTTGCAAGACTTGAAGTCATCAGAATCTTCTTAGCCTATGCAGCCCATGCCAATTTCAAGGTCTATCAGATGGATGTCAAAAGTGCCTTTCTGAATGGAGATTTGGAGGAAGAAGTCTATGTCAGTCAACCTCCTGGTTGTGAAGATCCAAATTTTCCAGAACATGTCTATTATCTTTTGAAAGCACTTTATGGATTAAAGTAAGCACCTAGAGCCTGGTATGACACTTTATCAAAGTTCCTTTTGGAAAATCACTTTACAAGAGGTACTGTAGATAAAACTTTATTTTTTAGAAATGTTATTGGCTCTAGTATACTTGTTCAAATTTATGTAGATGATATTATTTTTTGCTCTACAGATGAGAAACTTTGCAAAAAGTTTGCCAAATTGATGCAAAGTAAGTATGAAATGAGTATGATGGGAGAACTAACTTACTTTCTTGGTTTACAAGTTAAGCAAGTTAGTGATGGAATATTCATTAGTCAAACTAAATACATTTTTGATCTTTTAAAGAAGTTTGATCTAATGGATTGCACATCTGCAAAAACTCCCATGGCCACTGTAACTAAGCTTGAATTAAACACTACTGAAAAGTCTGTGGATATTTCAAGTTATAGGGGCATGGTTGGCTCACTTCTATACTTAACAGCTAGTAGGCCAGATATAATGTTTGCTACATATTTATGTGCTAGATTTCAGGCTAATCTTAGAGAATCTCACTTAATAGCTATTAAGAGAATTTTCAGATATCTCAAGGGTACACCAAATCTTGTCATTTGGTACCCTAGAGATTCTGGTTTTGAACTAAGTGGTTATTCATATGCAGATTATGCAGGTTATTGAATTGATAAAAAAAGTATAACAGGAACCTGTCAATTTCTAGGAAACAAGCTTGTGTCTTGGTTTAGTAAAAAGCAAAATTTAGTTTCTACTTCTACAGCTGAAACTGAATATATTGCTGCTGGAAGTTGTTGTGCACAGATATTATGGATGAAAAATCAATTGCTAGACTATGGTTTGCAAGTTGAAAGGATTCCTATTTTCTGTGATAACACAAGTGCAATTGCCATCACTGAAAATCTAGTACAACATTCAAGGACAAAGCACATAGATATCAAGTACCATTTCATAAGGGAACATGTAATGAATGGTACTGTGGAACTATATTTTGTTTCAAGTGAGAAGCAGCTTACAGATATCTTTACCAAGCCACTGGATGAATCCACATTTTCAAGGTTGGTAAGTGAGTTAGGTATGCTTAATTACTCTTGAACCTATTTGAGTTAATTTGCAAGTTGAAATGCAGCCAGAAACTTAATTGATTTTTCAGTCTTGGATGAAATTTTGGCTAAGTCAAAATTTACATCTCGACGGATGATCCTTATCCATCGAGTTTGATCATCCGTCAATATATTATTTGCTAACAAAAATCAATTATGTTTCTGGATTATTTTATGTCTCGACGGATAATAGTTTATCCTCATCCGTCGAATTGTCTTAATCTCAGCTGTTAATTCCCTGTACATTATCCATCGAGTATACTTATAGTTTGTAAGCATAACATGACGGATAACGGGTGGAATTTTTACAGTTTATTTTTAAACGGCTATTTTAGGCAATTTCTATTGGTTACTTTATTTTACTTTATTATTTTTATCAGTTATTTTTAAGATAGTATAAAAGCTTATTTCATTGTAATTGCTTTTCTTTTATCATTCTCAATTCAACTGCTCTAATCGCATTCTCTCCCAAAGCACTTACTCTCTTTCTCTTCAAGCTCTTATTCTCTAACAATGGCACCTGTTGTAAAGATTATGTCTCAAACTGGGTTCATTTATGAGAAGAACAATTTCACCGCACTAGTGAACAAGGGTATTCAGCAATCTGGAGACTATCACAAGATGATGGATTTTGTGAAGAGTTGCAAGCTCAACTATGCCATGCTGGAATCACCCACAATCTTCTGTAAAGTTGTTGAAGAGATGTGGACCACTGCTACCTACAACTCTACAGATAAGACCATCACTCTAACCATTAAAGGTAAAGAATTCTGAATCAATAGTGATGTGATAAAAGCATATTTCAAAATTCCTGATAACAATGTGACTTCACCACACACTGACACTGATATAATCAATATGCTTAATTCCATGCACTATGCACTCCCTACTTCTAAACTGAGTGATATTAGGAGAATGGGTCTTAGGAAAGAGTGGAGTTACTTGTGTGATGTAGTTACAAAGGTTTTCTCAGGAAAGGTCAGTAATTTTGATTCAGTGAACATTTCCATGCTTAACATGCTCTACATGCTAGTTACAGATAAATTCTACAATTTCAGTGACCTTGTCTTGTTTGAGTTAGGTTTTAAATTAAGAGAGTTAAATAAAAGAGGTAAGAATGTTTATTATGCTAGATTTCTTATGTTATTAGCTAACCACCTCTGTGAAGAGATTGTGCTTGAGAACCCTAACAACAAACTAGATTGTTGGGTTCAAGAGAGAAGGATCATTGCAGATTTGAACAGGGCCAATCATCACAAGGATGTGCCAATGTTCTATTTTCCTGTAATGCAAGCACCTCAGGTAAGTGAGGTAAGTTCACCTATCCCTTCAACTATTCCAACCTCCACAATTTCTTTGAGTTCAAGTATGGCTATGGCAACTGTGTCACTGACCAAACAGCTGCCTACCAAAGCTGCCAAACCTACAACTATTTCAAAAACCAAATCAAAGAAAGCCCCCTCTGGTATCTCCCAAAAGATGCCAGTTGAAAAATTCACTAAAGCCAAAGAGGGGAGTGTGAAGGAGGGTAAGTTAGGTGAGGGAAGGGGTGAACATAAAAGAAACCCCAAGAATAAGGTTGGAGAGTTGAGTGAATCCCAACCTAGCCACACTGCAGTTTCCCAACAAACTGCAGTGCTTAAAAAGGAAATAAAGCTCATTTTTAGCTTTATCCTCCCAAAAGGATGTAGCTATTGAACAAAGCTCTCAACCAAGAGCACAGACCAAGAGGGTTAGGGACACAAGCTCACCCCAAACTTATACCAGAAAGAAGAAATCAAAAACCTCTGAGGATGCACAGGGTACACACACTGTACAAACTGGTGCTAAAGACACAGTCACTGCACCTTCACAAATTCAGTTTGATGTGGCTCCAATAAATGTGGAGTCACAGCCAAAATCTCTAGTTATAGAAGCACCACAAACACCAAACTCACCAACATATTCTCTGGATGTGGATATGATAAACACATCAATTCCTGATTCCCCTTCTTTAACTTTGTTGGGGAAGACAAAATCTAGTGCAAGTGAGCATCATCTTTTAGATGATTTGTTGGCTCACTTGCTAATTCTTTCAGGAACTGTTGTGTCATCTGTGCTTAAAATATCTTCAATCAGCACAGAGTCAACAATAGCTTATATTCCCAGCTCATTCATTTCTACTCTCTCGACGGATATTGCTCATCTGTCGAGTAGTGATTGTATCCCGAGGGATAAGCCTAACAGCAGTTATCCGTCGGATAGCTAAACCACTCACTCGATGGATATCACTCATCCGTCGAGTATCTCTGCACAGCTTCAAACTTCAATTATTTCAAGTGCAGAAGATTTAGTGGTTGTACAGTCACTCTTAGGATTGAGAGAGAAGAGTGTTTTGAGTGAAAGTCTGGGTTGCTCTCAGGAAAAAGAAGAGGAAATGAGTGAAAATCTGAAATCCATTTCTTCAGGATTGGCAAAAGAGAGTGAGAGGAGTCCCACCTTAGTACGTGAAGGTGAGGGTGTGAGGGTGGGGAGCCAGGGTGAGACCCTGATGCAATAAAAGAGAGAAAATGAGAGAAATGCAGGTACTGGAGGAATAAGGATGGATGTCATTGCTAGTGAGTCAATGAATGTCCAGGATACAGACAGGGAAGGACTATCTCAGCATCCTAAAGCTGTTATAGATTCCACTTCCCTTGATGCTGAGGCATTTACTCACCCTGTTCCAGCTTATCAACTTCTAGCTGAACAGGGCAATGACAATGCAGAAAGGATGCTGAATTTGGTGCATACCACACAATCTATCATGAGAGCTAAGGATGCCATCACAGCTTTGCCTTCTACAGCTGGTGATGTGGACTATGAGACTGGTGGTTCAGCTGATTTCTTTGGAGATGGGAGTGGGGACAGTGAAGATGAAGCAATGGACATAGGGGGAGAAGTAGGCTCAAGTTCAAGGTCAGGTATGCCATCATGGGCATTCTCAAAGTACTGTGATGAGCATTACTTCAAGACAACCCTGATCCAATTAATCAATCAAACCAATACTGCTCTTCAAACCACTACCAATGCCAGCACCAAGAAGCTCCTTCAGGCACATCTAGCCTTCCTGCAACTTCAATATATCCAAGGCTTCTAGCATGCTAGAGATGTGAATACTATGAGGAATGATATTGAGGAAATGAAAAAGGCTATTTCAGGTAGGATAGATTCTAAACTTCCAGAAGCTACAATGCTTGACATCAAGAGGCAATTAAGGAAAACTTCTGATTTGTCAACCAAGATAGATGCCTTGGACACAAGAATGTCAGCCATGAAAGCATCTTTAACAGCCATTCATCTCCATCAAACCCAACAGACTGATCTACTTCAAAAACTGGTGCCTGCTCAAACCCCCTCTTCTGCTCAACTTGATGATAACAAAAAGGGGGAGAAAGGATCAAGTGAGGGGGAGAGGCTTCAAATTTAAATCACTAAAGTAATTGTACCTTCAATTACTATCTCAAAGCCATCAGTTACAGATAGTATAGATCTAATCAATGCAGCAGCAGCCAACTTAAGAGCAACTAATAAGGAAAAGTTGAGTTTAGTCAACTGGGAGAAGATTGATGAGGAAATACAGAAGAAGTTTGAACTTGTCAAGGAGCCAGTTAAGTCAGCCATCCATCACTCTCAAGTCAAGCAAATTAGTATGAATGAGATGAGCATGAACTATCTGGAAAGAGGACAATCTTCCTGCATCAAATCTCCAAAGGCTGAAACAATTCTTAAACCAAGGGTAAAGTACTCAAAATCATCATTGAAAAATCCTTTGGACACTGTGTATGAGACACCTAAGCCTGATGAGAAGAAGCTTCTGTCAAGATTAATTGCTTTATACAAAGATCCAGCTGATTCAGCTTCCAAAAGGAGAATTGCCAAGATTTTCAAAAATGGGAAAAAAATTTGTGTGGTGGCTGGACATCCTTAATTTGCCCAAACGAAGAGAGAAGAAAAGGCTAGATTAAAGCAGGAAAAGAAGCAAGCTGCTCTGGATGCTAAAAAGACTAAACAAAAGAAAGAGCAGATTGCTATCTTGGCCAAGCTACATGCTGTAAATTCATCACAACAAATTCCTTCACAACCCTAAACCCTAAGGAATCCACACCATCTACAACTCAAGCATCAAAGCCCTCTGTGGTATTTGAAGATATCAGGGTGGTGGATCCTTACAGGAATATTCATGGTGAACCTATTGTGCCCAAGGATGAGACAATAGAATGGGAGAACATACCAATTTCTGACTTCAATCTACCAATCCTTAGCAAGCCAAAAAGAACAAAGTCAAGAGCGGTCAAGAAAGTGAAGCTGTCACCTCTCAAATCCAAGTCTCAAGTCAAAGCTCTATCTAAAGTCAGTAAGGGAGACTATTTGTACTTGTGTGACATCAAAGAATTTTTTGATCTAAACCTCTATCTGGATGAACTAGATGAAGTGAGAGGAATTGATCCATACAGAAACCTACCAGAAAGGTTAGTGTTCAAGTACAAAGGAGGAAATGAGATTCAGTGGCCTCTTCACAGGATCCTTCAAGAAAGCCAAGCTGTACTGATTAAAGTTTATTCATCCTTCAAGAAGAACTTTGGGTTCAACATTACTGCAAGAAGATTGGTATTGAAGAAGATTGAAGAACTAAGGAGTGTTAGAGCTAAAAATGCACTCCCAAAGACTCTAATCATCCCTTACACAGGGAGAAGAGTGCATCTAAGGCCCTACTGGCTGATGGAGTTCATAGATGACAAAGGTGTGAGAAGATTCTTCAGATTAGAAGACCAATTGAGCATCTC
This sequence comes from Apium graveolens, assembly GCF_009905375.1. Classification (NCBI taxonomy): domain Eukaryota; kingdom Viridiplantae; phylum Streptophyta; class Magnoliopsida; order Apiales; family Apiaceae; genus Apium; species Apium graveolens. The sequence goes on from NC_133653.1 coordinate 180,752,025, forward strand.
TAGCAATGAGACTCTTTTGGAAATGCAAGGAAAGATAAATCTCTCAGAATCTGATGAACTGGAATTCCACAGGCAGCTCGAAAATCAGATTGAGGAAAACAACAGAAAGCTTGGAAAGAGATCCAGACCTTCAAGAAACTAGACAAATCTGCTCAGGCTAGAGGAGCATCTTGAAAAATGACTGTGAGCAAAACCTTGTATATTTTTGTTATTTGAAGCACTTTTCAGTAATATCAACTTTCTCTTAAAGTTATATTCTTAGGGTATTTTTTATCATCAAGTATCTCTTAATTTATGGCTACAATTCCAGTAGACATAAATTGGGGGAGATTGTTTTGTATATGTTGTGTACTTGATGATTTCATGAACAAAATTCCTTAGTAGATTTTACTTAGTGAAATAATGTAGCACTCGACAGATAAGACTTATAGTCCCGACGGATGACTCATTATAGTCCCAACGGATGATGACTTATTATCAATCGAGTGAGTAGCTTATGTACCAATAAGTCTGTAACACATTTCTGCATTCACCATTGTATAGATTCTATAAGTAGTATTCAAGTCATGTTGACTTTAACTAGATATGCAGAATACGTTGATTAATTATACATAGATGATGTCTTGTAATTCTGCATAAATGAAATGAAGTCAAGTGCCAGTTTGCTACCCGACGGATAACCTACAATGAAGTGGACGGATGATCAAATAGACAAACCGACGGATGATCAATAACTCGACGGATGATCATGAACCCGACGGATAAAGAATTCAAATATCTGTTGACAGTGACAATACAGTCACATGCGTCGAGTGGATGTAAATGGAATGTGGTAGCCTATTCAACCGGGTTTTCGAGAACAAAGAAGCATTGCCATTTCCATGCTATTATAAAGATATTCAAAGATGCTGGAATAGAGTAATGAAGTAGCATTGTAATAGACTAAATAGTTTTTTTTTATTATCTTTTCTTATTACTTTGTAATCTTGGTGATATATAAACTAAGTAGTAGCAACTAAGACACTATCGATCTAAGCAAGAAAGTAGAGAAATATTTGTAAGCAGGATTCCTAGCATTTCTCTGTAGTCTTAGAAGTTCAATTGTTGTAAGCAACTGTGAGCATTTCTGCACACAGGGTTCTCTCGATATATAATATATATCTCTGGTGGAATCATTCAAATCCACCAGAAAGTTTTTAAAGACTCTTGTTTTTAATTACTTGTGTCTTGATTCACTTAAGTTTTTATTCCGCATTGTGCTAATCAATACACTTATATTTATATTCGAGTTAGAACATTTTATTTCAAGAAAAAGTTTCAAGAATTCCATTCAACCCCCCTTCTGTAATTCTTGTCATATTGTTAAGAGACTAACATAACTTCAGTTGGCTTATCCTGTTTTGGTTTGTCAGAAGTTAATTTCTCTTTAACTTCTGATTTATCAATATCAGACTTTACAGCTACAAACTTAACAGGGTTTACCTTTGGCTTTTGTTTAACAATTATAGGCTCATTTTCTACAGTTCCTTTATTATTCTTATCATCTCCATAACCTAAGCCCTCTTTCCAGTTTCCACTACTTAACAGATTCTGAGTTGTTCTGCCAGAGTTAGTCCAAGTCCTGATAATCTTTTTTTCCTTTTCTAACTCAGTTTTTAGAGATTCATTCATTTTAAGCACTTCATCTCTAACATAGAAAGCATCATCTCTATCTTTCGGAGTTTGATGAAACATAACTAACTCTTTTTCTAAATAATCATTCCTCTTTGTATAAGCAAGATTTTTAGAAGTTAATCTTTCACATGTTAAAGTTTGATCTCTATAACTAATGAACATGGTTTTAAGATATCTTCTCAACTCAGTAATATCATCAGTATGAAAAGCATAAGTTGTTTGAGGTACCTTTAACTCAGCAGCTTCAAAACTGCTATCAGCATTTGCCATCAAGGCATAGTTCACTTCACTTTCAGAATCTGAAGTGTCTGTCCAACTTTTCTTCTTTATGACAAGTGCCTTGCCTTTGTCACTCTTCACTTTCTTGCAATCAGGAGATATGTGGCCTTTCTCACCACAGTTGTAGCATTTGACATTTGAGTAATCTCCTCTGTCAGACTTTCCTCCTTTGCCTTCAGATTTTCTGAAGCCTTTCTTATCACAACTTGCACCTTTCCTGAAAAATTTCTTTCCCCTTCTGAATTTCCTGTATGCAATCTTTGTGATTCTTTTCACCATAAGAGCACACAGCTTCATCATCTCTTCATCAGGGTCCATCTCAGATATACTTTCAGTTTTTGAATCCTCATCATTATCAGGACTTGATGACTCAGTATCAGACTTTCTGATGAGAGCCTTTCATTTGCTTTTCTTTGAAACAGCCACTTAGGGAATTCCTCCTCAGCCTTAAGAGCAATTGTCCTTGACTTTCTCCCATTCCTCTTGCTTCTTTGATCCATCTCAAGTTCATGAGTCTTGAGCATACCATAAATTTCATCAAGAGTAGTTTCATCAAGAGCATAGTTGTCTCTTATAATTGTGGCCTTCAAATCCCAACTTTCAGGAAGAGCTAAAAGGAATTTGAGATTAGTATCTTCAAGATCATATTCCTTATCCACCAGTGACAGATCATTCAAGAGTTTGACAAATCTATCATATAAACCAGTTAATGACTCATCAGGTTTTGAGTCAAAGTGCTCATACTCTTGAGTAAGTATAGTCCTCCTGTTCTTCTTAATTGAATCAGTTCCCTGACATCTTGTCTTCAAGGCATCCCATATCTCCTTTGCAGTCTTGCAGTTAATTACCCTGTTTGACATGACATTATCAATGGCACTGTGCAGTAAATGTCTTACCTTTGCATCCTTTGCAATGGATGAGATATCTTCAGCTGTATATTCACTCTTCTCCTTTGGTACAGTCTATGCTGGCTGATCTGCAACTACAACAGAGTGCTTGGTTGGCTTATGTGGTCCTTTATTGATTCTGTCAAGGTATTCTGGATCTGTAGCTTCCAGAAACATAGACATCCTCACCTTCCATATGGGATACTCAGAAGGTTTCAGTATGGGAACCCTAATTGTCTCATATCGATTATGGATTTGAGTCTTTGGAGTTTCTTCAGTTTTGGTGGGCTTGGTTGGAGTTTGTGCTTCTTCAGACATGATTGTTTTTGGATCTTTACTGTATGTATGTTAACAGATAGCTCTGATACCACTTGTTAGGTCACACACACTGTAGAAGGGGGTTGAATACAGTGTTTACTACAATCAAATCGAATATAAGAACTCAAGTAACAGAACACAGATTTTATTCAACACAATAAACTCTGTTACAAAGAACTGTCCTCTCTCAGTGATGAACAAATTATCATGAGAGCTGTTAGGGTTACAATGAATAATAAACTCGATTAAGATAAAACATATAGTGTAAACCCTATGTCTGTGTTTATATATTACACAGTTACAAGATAATCTTCTAATTGATATCGAATATAATTCTGCTTCCTAATATATATCAATCAGTTATATTTTCTTCCAAGTATTCTATTCTTCATAGAATTCTTCTCCATGCATATCTCTTCTTATGTTTGTCTCGATCTTCTTTCCTTTCAATCATCCATCTTCCTTATCTGAAAGCCTCCTTAAGTTCTGATATTATCTCCTGATAAATATCTCCTGATAACTTAAGTTCTGACAACTTTAATTCTGATATCTTAAGTCCTGACTTCAGTATAAGTGCTGATTTTCAGTTAAGTCCTGGTTTGTCCTGTTAAGTAAAATCTGAAAACTAAACACAAATCATATTAGACATGACATCATAAATATATCTAACATGTGTTTTTGATGAGGATGTCTCTCCTTGTTCTAAGGCCATAAGTGCATAATTTCCAACTTCCTCATCTTCATCATTATCAGAATCATCCCAACTCTTTCCCTCTGCAATATAAGCTTTGCTTTGTTGTTTCTTTAGAAGAGCTTCATACTTTGCTTCTAGTTCAAGATAAACTTTGTCTTTCTTTGCTTTCTTAGGTTTCTTGCATTATGTAGAAAAATGGCCTAGCTCATCACAGTTATAGCACCTTATCTTTGGTCTGTCAACAGATCCAGTTTTGTAACCATTTTTTCTATCAGATGTGTACTTCCCTTTTTCTTTCCAGTTGCTGTCTTTGTTGAAAGATTGTCCTTTACCCTTGAAGAATCTTGGTTTCTTTACTCTAATGTTAGAGAACTTTCTTTCCAGATAGGCCATTGACTAATCTAACTCATCAAGTTCATCCAAGGTGTAGAACTCATATTCTTCCAATTCTAGTATGAATTGTTCCTGTGAATCATTGTTTCTTTGCTCACTTGCTGAGGTAACTGGAGTCTGGTATCTTGGCTTATCATTATAGGTCTGGATTTCATTAACAATTAGAGCACTTGTACCATCTACAACACGCCCTTAACCAGCTCTTAATATTTTCCTTTGAATCATTTCTAATTCATATGTTTCTAAGATTCCATATAAAACCTCCAGAGTTATTCTGCTCAAGTCTCCCCCTTCCCTAATTGCTGAATTTTTTGTTCCAAATGATCAGGGAGTGTAAGCAAAAACTTAAAGTTCACTTCTTCAGCTTCATAGTATTTTTCATGCAGCTGCAAGTCATTAATCAACTTGTTAAACCTTTCAAACACATCAGTAATACTTTCTTTTGGCTTAGCCATAAAACTCTTATACTATGAAATCAATATCCTTCTTTGGTTTGACCTAACTTCCTCAGTTCCTTTACACAATATTTCTATCTTTTTTAAGATCTGCTTAGCAGTGTCACAGTTGACAATATTATTGTACATTACATTGTCAAGTGACTCTATCAAGATCAACTGCAAGCCACTGTCTAGGGAGACTTTTTCTTTTTTAGGCTCAGTGTACTCTGAAGGATCTTTGGGAGCATAATGAGCTGGAATGACCATATCTCCATCTGTAAATTCCTCAACTCTAACCATAGGAGTGAAAGGCCCATTCTTGAGAATCTAAATGTATAGTGGATTGGCCATCCTGATAAACAGCAACATTTTATTCTTTCATAGAGTGTAGCTAGTCTTATCAAAAGTAGGGATTTTGATGCTACTGATTTTCTGTGTATTCATTCTTCCAAGATCTTGAATCTGTTTACTTTCAGATTTTGCTCTAATACCACTTATTAGTTAATGAATCACACACAGAGGGTGGTGAATGTATTTTAGTGTTTTTCTGCTTTTCTTGAAGTGTTTATGGTTATGAACAAAGTAAAACAAAATCTTGTAGTTAAATGTATTAGTACTGAATTTAGACAGATAAAATAGTGAACACAAATCTTTCAAACTCACTTAATTTTATATTAAAATTAAGAATGTTTTTCTACAAAATTTCTAGCCTCTTTGTTGTTAAATAGCTTAGCTTCTTCTTTGAGAGAATACAAGATTTTTCTTATCTAAATTGTTACAACTGACAAAGCATCCAGAGTTTACTTTATATATCAGTAAACACTGGTTATTACACAGCATGCAACAGCATATACTAAACCCTATTTTTGGATAATCAAATCTTTCTATTTCTGGCTTAGTGTATCTTTGCTAATCTTGCACGCCTGTGACTTTACTTTGCCAGTTAATCTTGGATTTTGATCTTGTACTCTTCAAGCTGCTTTTTGTAGACTTGTCAATCCAACTGATTAGATTGTTTGTTGATTGATAATCTTGAATATTGAACTGGTTTGCATTTTGTACTTTGAATTTACCTCAAGATCTCCAGTTTGGTATGTAGAGAACTTGACATCTCGATAAGTATATTGGCTTATCGAGATCTCTAATCACTCTACAGATGTTTTGACTTATCGAGATCTCTGAGTTCTCTATAAGAGAATTTAGCTTGTCGAGTTCTCTTATCTTCATGTCTTCACTTTGACTTATCGATATCTCTGAGTTCTCAAGTGGCAAATAGACTTATCGATATCTCAGAGATCTCTAGTGATATTTTGACTTGTCGATATCTCTAGAGTTCTCTAGTGAAGAATTGACCTCTCGATATCTCCATTCTTTATGTCTTCAAATTGGCTTGTCGATATCTCTGAGTTCTCTAGTAGCTTTCTGGACTTCTCGATAAGTCATTCTGAAGTTCTCGAATGACTTCTCTATAACAATTAATATGTGACTTGTAGAGAACTTGACTTATAATATTTTTCCCAAAACAGATTTATTCAACTCCAAACTTCTTCACAATTCTTCTGAGGCATGATCTTCTTGATCTTCTTCCAGATAGAATTCTTAGAATTGATACTGTTTACATAAAAAGACTCCAGTATGCCCTTGAATCATTTATACAGACTTAAGAATTACAATACATAATGCAAACATAAATTACCATACAACTTACTTAGTGTTGTCAATTTGACTTAGTCTTGTTATTATACAGGCATGTCTTGCACAACACAAAGTGCTCCGTCAAGATACTTTCAGATACATTCTTCAGTGGAGATGCCATCTCAATAAAGATCCAACGAAATTCAGCAACAAAGCCCATTTTTTCACCACAAGCCACTATTCACACAACGACCCGAATGTAGGGGCCGAAATTGTTGTTAAATCAACCTTCTAAGCTCATTCCAATTTTGAATCAGTCTTCTCCGATTCTCCCATTGGTACCATAATAAAGCACCCCCGTCAAACCCAACCATAGCTGCCCTTATCTTTTCTACTTCATTCACATAAAAAGCAAAGTAGCATATAGCTCGCAGTATCCACCCAACGGGGTTGGTTCCATCAAACACTGGTAGATCTAGTTTCCTATATCGCTAGTTTCCCCCATTGTTGTAATCTCCCCCACCATCTTCGAGGTCATCCTGCTTTTCCTTGTCTTTATTTCGGCTTGTGCTTTTCTGAAATTCAAATCCTCCATTGAGGTCTTTATATATTCCCGAACCCCCACCATCTCCACCTCCACCATCGCCAAATTGTTGGGGGTTCCTCTGTTTTAATGATGATAGAGTTGATCTCATTTCAAACTAGAATTCTTCCTGCCTCTTTGTAACTTCAGCGGTAAGGGCTTCATTATTGTCACGTGCTCGATCGATTCTGATTTGAAGCTTCTGGGTTACTTGATCTAAATTCGTTGTGATTTGTGCAATAAAGGTTTGCTGCATATTAGAGGCAGCTTGATTCACGGCACTTGCTACTTGCTCCATCATCGATCATCGGAGCTCCGATACTACTTCTTTCACCTGTTCGATGCGCTGAGTCTGATGGGTTTCCGATTGTGGCGCCATGACCGTAGTGCTCTGATGGTTTTAATACGAGAATAAAACCCAGACTTTCGAGTAGTCGGAACTCCCAATACCCGGTTTACAGAATGTATTTTCATAAAATCCATTTTTATTCTCTTTCCCTCTTATCTACCAAACCCATGTCCTGGAATTTACGTTTCTTCCCTTGGCAACACCTTGTATATGATTTAATAGTAACGTGTTGGGGTTAAACCCAATAGGTAGTATGGTCTTGGTGATAAAAAACATAATTAAATTGGGTAATAATTGTATGGGTAGACAATTATTATCATAATTGAGTTGGGTAATAATTGTATGTGTTGACAATTATTATTATAATGGGAATGGGTAATAATTGTATGGGTAGACAATTATTATTGTAATCAGATTAGGTATGTCTTGTTGGCTAAGTTTGTGATGGTTATATATACATAGTCATGTTATTGTTTTGATGTATGCTTGAGTATTGTTTGACTTAAGTATCGCTTGAGTGAATAACGTTTGGTGAGATTGATTGTATTATTGATAATTGTTTTGATTAATAATACAAGTTGGGACGTGGGTTTTTCCGTGTCATATATTGAGTGTGTGTTTTGCATTATTTGTTTGGTTCTATACTTGTGTGTATTCCCCCTAACAATTGGTATCAAGAGCCAAGGTTCATGATGGAGAAGGTTGGGGGATTTGAAATTGAATTGTTTAATGGAAGAAACAATTTTACCTTGTGGCAAAGTACGGTAAAAGATCTGTTAATTCAACGAGGGTTATATGCGACTCTCGGAAGAAGAAGCCTACTGAAGTTGATGATACAAAGTGGGGATACATGAAGTTACGTGCGGTATCAACGATCTGGTTGGCCCTTGCACCGGAAATCAAGTATGATGTTCTTGAAGAGGACAATCCCAAGAATTTGTGGGAGAAGTTAACGAAGACTTATCACTCAAAGTCTTTGGCCAACAAGCTATTTCTCAAGAAAGATTTGTTTGGGCTCAAGATGGAAGAAGACGGAGATTTAAGAGATCATCTGAATCGTTTTAATGGCTTAATCAACCAGCTAAATAATTTGGATGAAAAATTAAAGGATGAGGACAAAGCTGTTCTACTACTAGTGTCTCTACCGAAGAAGTATAATACTGTGATGACTTCTTTATTGGTTGGGAAAACGAAGTTAGATTTGGATGAGACTATTGTTGTTCTTCTGGAGGCCGAAAGATTGATGAAACAAGAATCGAGTGACACATCTGATGGAAGTGCATTTGTGGTACGTGCGCGTGACACGGAAAAGAAGTATGCTAAGAAACATAACCCTAATATCAGGTGTTTTTATTGTGAGGAATTGGGTCATATACAATTTATGTGTCCAAAGGCAAGAAAAGACTTGAGAGAGTTGAAGAAAAATCGAGGGGGTAGTGTTTCACTTGTAGAAGCTGATGAAGATGTTCTTTTGGTTCAAGAAGAGAAGGGATCAAAAGAAGAATGGGTGCTTGACTCGGGATGTTCTTATCATATATGTGGTAGGAGGGAGTGGTTCTCGTCCTATAAAAAGTGTGAGGGAAAGATTGTAACTTTACCGAACGGTAAAACGGTAAAGGCTGCTGGCATTGGTGAGGTAACAATGAAACGTCACAACGGTCGTGTTCAGAAGTTAACTCAAGTAAGATACATACCGGAGTTAAATCGAAATCTGATTTCGTGGGGTAAATTAGTTGATTTGGGATATACTGTTATGATGAAGAACAGTATGTTAAAAGTCACTAAAGGAGATTTAGAGATACTCAAAGGTCGAAAAGATAAGAGAAATCTTTTTATACTAGAAGGAGGGGTTATTGTTCGAGGGGAGGTATTGGGCGATCGACGTCGATGGCTTGATGGTGACCGTATTGTACATGAAATCATATTGGGTTGAAGGGGAGGATTGTTGGGGTTAAACCCAATAGGTAGTATAGTCTTGGTGATAGAAAACATAATTGAATTGGGTAATAATTGTATGGGTAGACAATTATTATCATAATTGAGTTGGGTAATAATTGTATGTGTTGACAATTATTATGATAATGGGAATGGGTAATAATTGTATGGGTAGACAATTATTATTGTAATCGGATTAGGTATGTCTTGTTGGCTAAGTTTGTGATGGCTATATATACATAGTCATGCTATTGTTTTGATGTATGCTTGAGTATTGTTTGACTTAAGTATCGCTTGAGTGAATACCGTTTGGTGAGATTGATTGTATTATTGATAATTGTTTTGATTAATAATACAAGTTGGGATGTGGGTTTGTCCGCGTCATATATTGAGTGTGTGTTTTGCATTGTTTGTTTGGTTCTATACTTGTGTGTGTTCCCCCTAACATAACGGGCATGGGCCTGTCTTGGGCCATTGCATATCATCCCACGTATTTCAATATATTTAAGCTGCTCTAAAGTCATGTCGACTAATAACACCATCAAGTCCAATAAGTCAACATCATCACTACTATTTAGCTCAGATTCCTACATACAAACAAGCAAAATTTAATTAGTTTAACATATTTGTATAAGGCATAAAAAATGGTATAAATAATTATTATAAAATAATGTGTCATGGCTTATATGGTATTATGAAATGATTTAATTGGTATTTTTAATATACATACAACGATTCATTTTTAATTAATTAATAAAAATTTGACAAGTAGCATTTTGTATTTTTTTAGGAACCAGTTTAATATCCCTAGCAATTTCCTTTGTATAAATGTGCAATCAGAACAAGTTGATGTGAACAAATAGTTGCAACTTTAAAAAAAAGGAAATTGTACATGATAACAATATTAGATGATGCAGATGTTCTGGAATTGGATAGTTCATCCTGGCCAACCAGGAGCTAGATTATAGAAAATAGGTTAAATGAAGTAACATACATAGAACCGAACATAGAAAAATTATAATAAACGAGAAAATAATTTAACCCAAACTAATAAAAAAACTGGAAAATAATATGAACCGCTACTATTGATGCAAAGGACATCTAATGTAATAATATATAGACATCTTCATAATATAGAAATACTACTTGTTCTCACCAATTTTACGACGAAAATTCGCAGGTTGAGTTTTGATCAAGCAAATAACATATCGAATATAAACCAAATCATGAAATCCAACATGGACAAGGAACAAGTCCTCCAAGGTTGTCATAGGCCTTTCCAAAACGGTTCCAGAGCCTATATATAATATATATGTATATAACAATGTTCTAAAAGTCGAAATTGAGATTAATTCACGAATAATTGTTGTTCAGTAAAAAATTGAACGGATTAAGTGAAAATCGGATTAAAATCATTTTTAATTGAAATCGACCAAAAATTGAATTAATCAGTCAAAAGTCAGGTTAATCAGTAAAAAATAGGCCTTATTGGTAAAAGTTTAAAAAATAATTAAATAATTAAAATTTTAAAAATATATGAATTTATAAAAAATCAGAAAAATAATAATTTCGTATAAATATTTACTATTTTAAATGGTTAAATAATATATTTTCTTAATTTTTTATCTCAAATTGATCTAAATTCATAAGTTAGATTTTAAGCATTATGTTTACTTCAATAATATTCCGTTTTTTAAATTTATTTATATAAATATTTATAAATATTATATATATAAAATAAAAATAGTAAAATAATTATATGTATTATTTTTTATAAATTAAAATAATATTAAATTCGTTCCAATTAATAATCCGATTAATTTTTAATTATTCAATTAATCATCGAGCGTTCCTCCACCGATTAAGTCCAATTTCCGCTTTTTACAACACTGATGTACAAATGCACGTGTATTGAACAAAGAATTAAATTGTGAGACACATTTGGCATGTCATGTACACTTCCAATTAGTTAATGACAATAAATAATACTTCAAATTTTTAGGAGTTTCACATCACCTCAAGAAAAAAGCCACCAAGTGAAAGAGCATTGATCGTAGACATTTTAGAAAGCAGCTTGTCTAAATTGATCCGTGCATCACAAGCCTAAGAAATTTCACCTTTTACATGCATTGAAACCATCCCAAACCGATTTCTTCACTATCAAATATTATCAATTGAGTGAGATTCTTGTTATGCTTAAATTGACATCCCGAATGTTTGATTCCAGTGCACCGTATCAAATTTAATTTCTCGACTTTGAATCCCAAATTGACATGCTAACAGTAATTACAGATATTCACATTTTCAACATCTACCAGATTACAAAACCCCCCCAAATCTATCAGATGAACTCAATAAACAGTTAACAAAGATCAAATGAGTTAATCCCGAATAGGAAAACAAATAAGAAGGCATTCTGTAAGTAATCAAAGTCTCATTAAAAAGCTTCAATTTTCTAACCCCCATTATTTGCTATATTTTTTTATCCAAAAACCTGTATCTAGATAGTGATGACTAAAAAATCTCGAGGGATGTGGAGAAGGAACTCCAAAATGGGGACATCGTGAGCTCAAAAAATAGTATTAATGGTTATTAAAATTTCCAAAACCTCGATTATATGCATCTTCCGTAGAACCTAGTTTTAGGAAAAATTCATCAACAAAAACTAAGTATCGGTTGGTTACAACGTGAACAGGCAAACATTCTGGGATGACAGTTACTTACTGGGCATTGTGCTGATTTTATCAACTGCGGTTTTACCCATCAAGTTGCTTTGTTTTGCTTTCTTTCTGTTAAATAACCAGTCGCATCAAAATCTTAAAATGGAAGGCCTTAACAAAAACTTATACTCTTGACACTCTCCCTCAATTATACAATACTTTTCGTACCAATTGACCTAGCTCCCTAAAATATCATGTAAGTAATCAATTGTACTAAAATTTTAAGGTAATAGAGTAAGGTCCCAACATGATTGTATACTCTTAATAGTTTCAACATTATTGGCCATGATTTTATAAACAAAAATAGTTAGAGACCGAAATAATCTATAAAGTAATGTGAATAAAACAAAACAAAATCGAGTGTGTGTACTTGATATCTGGAATCCAGTGATTGTCACATAAGATCGGAGGAGTGCAGAATAAGATTGAATGGCTCATGGATGAAGGGGGAGAGGCTTAAAGCATATGCACCCGTTTCCTCCATCAATTCATCATTTCATCAATTGAATCAATGACTTTCATTACTATTTACACTAAATTGATATTTTTACATAAATTTTATGCACACATATAACTCCATTAATCGATCAATGACTATTTCTCAAATAAATAATACATAATCTCAACTATTTTAATTAATAATATATATAGATTTACTATTATATATTTATTATCTTACTTAATAATATATATTATATATTATATATTTAACTCCATCTATATGTTTCACAAATAATTTTTTCGAAAATAATAATATATTGTAAATAATTTCATATTTTATTGATAATATTGTTGATAGTTTTAGATTTTCGATTAAAATTTCGTTGAATAATTTTCTAACACGTGTCTTGATCTAAATTTATAAATTGAAATTATATTTATAAAATAGCATCATTTTTATAAAATTATAGTCATCTCAAAATCATTGTCATTCTTTAAAAATATATAAGAGAAATTTTGTAGTAATGAATTCAAAAAGAATATTTCTTTTCCATTTTCATTTTTTAAAAATTTGTGTAAAAAATGAACACAAAAATTATATTTAAAATCTATTGTAATATATTGAAAGTAAAAAAAAACAGGTTGTGTAAGAAATGCTGGAACATGTGCAGAGAAAAGGTGAATATGTGGGGTCAATAGAATTGCTGGTAGTTAGCAACACCATCAATTATTAAAGGTCTTATTAATGAATCAAATGAGTATCAATTTCTAATGCCATTGATTTACTACCGCTGCATACTATTTTTTTCTAGGCCACTTGAAAAAGTTGCTGAATCAATGAAAATGCAGCCCCGGTGCATATGCTCTTAGAGCAACTCTAAGAGTTTAACTTTTTGAAATCTTAAAATGTAAAATAAGGAGTATGGAAAAAAAAACTACTCGAACAATAGTGATTCATTAAATTATTAAGATTCACTAAAATCTTTATTCTAATTCTTTATCATTAGGTAACCTCTATCCGGTTCTAATTTTTATTTTATAATATATATATGAAAGAAGCACTTTTTCTTTGTATTCTCTTTCTTCACTTCTTTTTGTAATAATGATATTTTTTAATGATAAAATATTATATAAAAAAATAGATATAGGGAATGTTGTTGAATGTGAGAATACACTACAAAAAGGGTAAATACGACCGTCCAAAAAAAGGTCGTGTTTAGTTAAATACGACCGTGGTCGTATTTAACTAAATACGACCGGTTTTTGGACCGGTCGTATTCGATCGAGTCATAGTATTCGATCTGTTAGATATATTTGATAATGTCATGACTAATATGATTTATGTTTAGTTTTCAGATCTTACTTAAATAGGATAAATCAGTACTTAACTGAAATCAGCACTTAAGTTATCGGAACTTAATGTTCATGAGATATTTATCAGAAGATAATATCAGGATTTAAAGGAAACATTCAGATAAGGAAGGTGGCTGATTGAAAGGAAAAGAAGATCAAGACAAACGTAAGAAGAGATATGCATAAAGAAGGAATTCTATGAAGAATAGAATACTTGGAAGAAAAGATATCTGATTGATATATTTTAGGAAGCAGAATTATATTCCATATCAATTAGCAATTATCTTGTAACTGTGTAGTATATAAACACAGACATACGGTTTACACTATATATCGTTATCGAGAATATTATTTATATAACCCTAGCAGCTCTCGTGATATTTTTTCATCACTGAGAGAGGACAGTTCCCTACTGTAACAGAGTTTATTGCTTTGAATAAAGTTTGTTTTCTGTTACTGGTGTTATTAGAATTTGATTTGATTGTGCTATACACTATATTCACCCCCCTCTACAGTGTGTGTGACCTAACAAGTGGTATCAGAGCCTATCTGTTAATACACAAACAGTTTAAGATCCAAAAACAATCATGTCTGAAGTAGAAACTCCAACTAAGCCCACTAAAACTGAAGAACCTCCAAAGACACAAATTCATAGTTGATATGAGACTATTAGAGTTCCCATATTGAAACCGTATGAATATCCCATATGGAAGGTGAGGATGACTATGTTTCTGGAAGCTACAGATCCAGAATATCTTGACATAATCAAGGAAGGACCTCACAATCCAACAAAACTCACTGTTGCAGTTGCAGGTGAAGCAGCAAAGTCTGTACCAAAGGAGAAGAGTGATTACACTGCTGAAGATATCGCTTCAATCGCTAAGGATGCTAAGGTACGACACTTACTGCATAGTGCCATTGATAATGTAATGTCAAATAGGGTAATAAACTGCAAGACTGCAAAGGAGATATGGGATGCCTTGGAAACAAGGTGCCAGGGAACTGATTCGATCAAGAAGAACAGGAAGACAATACTCACTCAAGAGTATGAACACTTTGACTCAAAGCCTAATGAGTCATTGACTGATTTATATGACAGATTTGTCAAGCTCTTGAATGATTTGTCACTGGTTGATAAGGAGTATGATCTTGAAGATTCAAACCTTAAATTCCTGTTAGCTCTTCCTGAAAGCTGGGATTTGAAGGCAACAACTATAAGAGACAACTATAATCTTGATGAAACGACTCTTGATGAAATTTATGGGATGCTCAAGACTCATGAACTTGAGATGGAACAAAGAAGCAAGAGGAAAGGAGGAAATTCAAGGACAGTTGCTCTTAAGGCTGAAGAAGAATCTCCCAAGGCAGCTACCTCAAGGAAAGGCAAGGGTAAAGCTCTCTTCACAAAGTCTGATACTGAGTCATCAAGTTCTGATAGTGATGATGACTCAGAAACTGAAAGCTTGCCTGAGACGGATGCTGATGAAGAGATGATGAAGCTGTGTGCTCTTATGGTGAAAGGAATCACGAAGATTGCATACAGGAAGTTCAGGAAGGGAAAGAAGTTTTCCAGGAAAGGTGCAAGTTCTGATAAGAAGAATTTCATAAAATCTGAAGGCAAAGGAGGAAAGTCTGACAGAGGAGATTACACAAATGTCAAATGCTACAACTGTGGTGAGAAAGGCCACATATCTCCCGATTGCAAAAAAGTAAAGAGTGACAAAGGCAAGGCTCTTGTCACAAAGAAGAAAAACTGGACAGATACCTCAGATTCTGAAAGTGAGGAGAATTATGCCTTGATGGCAAATGCTGATATGGCAAGTGCTGAAAGCAGTTCTGAAGCTGCTGAGTTAAAAGTACCTCAAACTACTTATGCCTTTCATACTGATGATATTAATGAGTAGAGAAGATATCTTAAAACCATGTTCATTAGCTATAGAGACCAAACTTTAACATGTGAAAGATTAACTTCTGAAAATCTTGCTTGTAAAAAGAGGAATGATTATTTAGAAAAAGAGTTAGTCATGTTCCATCAAACTCAGAAAGATAGAGATGATGCTTTCTATGTTAGGGATGAAGTACTTAAAATGAATGAATCTCTAAAAGCTGAGTTAGAAAAGGAAAGAGAGATTATCAGGACTTGGACTAACTCTGGCAGAACAACTCAGAATTTGTTAAGTAGTGAAAACTGGAAAGAGGGCTTAGGTTATGGAGATGATAAGAATGATAAAGGAACTGTAGATATTAAGCCTATAGTTGTTAAACAAAAGCCAAAGTTAAAACCTCTTAAGTTTGTAGCTGTAAAGTCTGATACTGAGAAATCAGAAGTTAAAAAGGAATTAACTTCTGACAAACTAAAACAGGAAAAGACAACTGAAGTAAACGTAGGCTTAATGACAAAGAAGCAGCTTAAGCATAAGCTGAAAGATGTTAAGAATACAAACAAGGTAAAATCACCTAGGAAAAATAGGAATGGAAAGGAAGGTGTGAATAAAAGCAATGATTATAAGCCTGTTCTTGATGCTCCTAGAAAAATGTGTCAAAACTGTCGAAGTTCTAACCATCTGGCTTCTTTTTGCAGGAAGAATAAGAACATAAACTCCTTACCTTCAAAGTCAGGAGTTAAGAGTCAGTCTGTTAGATATAAGCCACAAAATCCTTATTTTCATTGTGGTAGTTTATGGCATTCCATTTATACTTGTAAGGAATATCATAGTCTGTACTATGATTATTATCAAATAAAACCTTCTTTAAAGAAAGTTAGCATTGTTCCTTCTAGTGTAAGTTCTGATTCAAAGTCTGATAGTGTAAATTCTGATAAGAAAAAGGTTAACATAAACTCTGATGCTAAATCCGCTGTAAATGTTAATAAACTTAATAAGGCCAAAGGATCCAAGCAAGTCTGGGTCCTTAAAACTAATCATTAGTGGTCTTTGTGATTGCAGGGCAACAGGAAAAACATCCTAGTTTTGGACAGTGGATGTTCAGGACATATGATTGGAAATAAAGCCCTGCTATCAGACTTTGTGGAGAAGGCTGGCCCAAGTGTTTCTTATGGAGATGGCAACATTGGAAAAATGTTGGGATATGGCAATATCAATCTTGGAAATGTCATCATTAAAGAAGTAGCTCTAGTTTCAGGACTTAAACACAATCTGCTGAGTGTTAGTCAAATCTGTGACAGAGGTTATCATGTGGATTTCTTTGAAGAACACTGTGAAGTTGTAAGTAAATCTACAGGAAAAGTTGTCCTGAAAGGATACAGGCGTGGTAACATTTATGAAGCCAAGCTTTCAACAAGTACTGATGGTTCTGCAGTCTGTCTGATTAGTAGAGCATCAATTGAAGAAAGCTGGAACTGGCACAAGAAACTCTCTCATTTAAATTTCAACAAAATAAATGAATTAGTCAAGAAAGATCTTGTGAGAGGACTGACAAAGTTAGTGTTTGCTCATGATGGCCTTTGTGATTCTTGTCAGAAGGCTAAACAAAGGAAATCTTCATTCAAGAGCAAGACTGAATCATCAATTCTTGAGCCTTATCACCTACTACTTGTTGATCTATTTGGTCCTGTAAATGTCATGTCTATTGCAAAGAAGAAATATGCTATGGTCATAGTGGATGAGTTCACCAGATACACATGGGTGTATTTCTTGCACACAAAAAGTGAAACTACATCTATCTTGATTGATCATGTCAAGCAACTGGATAAATTGGTCAAAGATTCTGTGAAGATAATAAGAAGTGATAATGGCACTGAGTTCAAGAATTTGATAATGGAAGAGTTCTACAAAAACCATGGAATCAAGCAGGAATTTTCTGCTCCTGGAACTCCACAGCAAAATGGAGTTGTTGAAAGAAAGAATAGAACTCTTATTGAAGCTGCACGAACTATGCTTGATGAAGCAAAGCTTCCAACCTATTTCTGGGCTGAAGCTGTATAGACTGCTTGTTTTACTCAAAATGCAACACTCATTAACAAGCATGGAAAGACACCATATGAGATGGTGAAGAAAAAGAAGCCAAATCTGAAGTATTTTCATGTATTTGGATGCAAGTATTTTGTTCTTAAGACTCACCCTGAAAAGCTATCCAAATTTGATCTAAAAGCTGATGAAGGAATCTTTGTTGGATATCCACTTTCCACAAAAGCCTTCAGAGTCTACAATTTAAGAACAGGGATTGTCATGGAATCTATCAATGTCTCCTTTGATGATAAGATGATTACTGGACTTGAAGATTTCAATGATCATGATCAGCTGAGATTCGAAAATGAAGACTTAAATTCTGATACTGAAAATGCTGACAGTCTTAATCCTGACACTGCAAACTCTGATGGATTAAGCTATGATGTTATTGAAACAGTGGTGACTACGCCAAAGGAAGATGCACCTGTGCAGGGGGAGCATACTGAAGATGCAACCACATCTCAAGAAGCATCAGAACATACAACTGGCTCTTCAAGTTCTGATTCATCAAGTTCTGATAAGCCAAGTTCTGATTATTCTGAAAATTCAAATACTGAAGGATCCAACTCAGAGAGCATAGTTTCAGGGGGAGTATCAGAAGATGTTGATAAAGATGGCATGGATCATGGGGGAGCATCCAGTTCTAGAGAAAACCTTCCATCTGCAAGGAAGTGGACTAAATCACATACACCTGACTTAATAATTGGAAATCCTGATGCAGGTGTCAGAACTAGAACAGCTACTTCAAGTAAATGTCTTTACAATTTTTTTCTTTCTCAGACTGAACCAAAGAAAGTGGAAGAAGCTCTTCAAGATGCTGATTGGGTGCAAGCAATGCAGGAAGAGTTAAATGAATTTGAAAGAAACAAAGTCTGGACCCTAGTGCCAAGACCAAAGAACAATTCTGTTGTTGGTACAAAGTGGGTATTCAGAAACAAAACTGATAGTGATGGCATAATTACAAGGAACAAAGTAAGGTTGGTTGCAAAAGGATATTCTCAACAGGAGGGAATTGATTATGATGAAACATTTGCACCAGTTGCTAGATTGGAAGCCATAAGGATATTTTTGGCTTATGCTGCTCACAAAAAGTTTACTGTCTTTCAAATGGATGTGAAAAGTGATTTTCTCAATGGAGAATTGGAGGAGGAAGTATATGTTGAAAAACCTCCAGGCTTTGTAGATCCCAAATATCCAGATCATGTCTGCAGGCTTGATAAAGCACTTTATGGCCTTAAGCAAGCTCCAAGAGCATGGTATGAGACTTTAGCTCAGTTTCTTCTGGAAAGTAGATTTAATAGAGGAACTATAGACAAAACACTGTTCTACCTCAACCATGGAAAGGACTTACTTCTGGTTCAGATATATGTTGATGATATCATCTTTGGTTCTACAAACGACAGACTTTGCAAAACGTTTGCCAAACTGATGCAATCAAGATATCAAATGAGTATGATGGGAGAACTTAGCTATTTTCTGGGCCTTCAAGTCATGCAGAATGAAGAAGGAACTTTTATTTGTCAAACCAAGTACACCAGAAATTTGCTGAAGAAATTTGGAATGCAAGATTGTTCAAGTGCATCCACTCCCATGGCCACTGCAATAAAACTGGATAAGGATACTGGTAAATCATTAGATATTACTGATTACAGAGGTATGATTGGTTCTCTACTCTATCTAACTGCTAGTAGACCTGATATCATGTATGCTACCTGTCTTTGTGCAAGATTTCAAGCAGATCCAAGAGAACCTCACTTAACAGCTGTGAAAAGAATATTCAAGTATCTTAAGGGAACAGCTGATCTGGGACTGTGGTATCCCAGAGAATTAGATTTTAAACTAATAGGTTACTCAGATGCAGATTTTGCAGGTTGCAAAATTGACAGGAAAAGCAGAAGTGGAAGCTGCCAATTTCTTGGAGGCAGATTGGTTTCTTGGTTTAGCAAGAAACAAAAGTCAATTTCCACATCAACTGCAGAAGCAGAATACATTGCTGCAGGAAGCTGTTGTACACAGATTCTTTGGATGAAGAATCCGTTACTGGATTATGGGTTAACATATTTTAAAATCCCTATTTACTGTGATAATCAAAGTGTCATTGCTATGACAGGTAATCCAGTTCAACACTCAATGACAAAGCATATCAGCATTATGTACCACTTCATAAGGGAACATGTGGATGAAGGTACAGTGGAATTGCTCTTTGTTCCAACAGATCAACAACTAGCAGATATCTTCACAAAACCACTGTGTGAAGCTACTTTTACAAGATTGGTAAATGAACTTGGAATGGTTTCAGGTTCTTTCCCTAAATCTGCTTAGTTTTGTTCTAATACATCGCACTTTATGATCAGTATTTACAGATATTACTCTCTTTGTGTATTATGTGCCTAATTGAAAAAATTGCCTAAGTACTGATTGTTGTCTGATGTGAATTTCTAAACTTTGATAGTGAAATGACCGTTTCTGTGACTATTCAATCCTATGAGGATAACTGTGCTAGATGCTGACCTAGTAGTCTTTAACATACTAGAGATCCCATGTTAGAAGTAATTATTTATGTGGAAATCTATTGACACAAGCAAATTCTGATATTGAGCTTAGTTACGTTTACTTTTTCTATCTTATTACTAAGTCAAAAACTGGAATCATGCTTCTGATCTGTTAAGTTCTGATGTTAGTAAATCTGCTGAATGTACTAAGTGCTGATTAACCTCACTTATCAAAAGAAAAAGGAAAAGAAAAGGGAATAAAAATCAGGTACTCCTTTGAGATCTAGAGTAAAAATGTGGAAGGGACGACCCAAGTGCATTGCTGGTATTAAGTAATATGCATCTGAAAAGCAAAAATACTTATTTTTCTTGGTGACTTTTCACACTCTATGATTACTGGAGAAATACTCTGATAATAGCATAAATTCTGATAAGCAGTCGTGACTCACTTACACTAAGAAGCCACTATAAAATGGAATTTCAAAAGATGCATAAAATAAGCACAATAGTTGAGGTGGACTCATGCATGAAATCATTCAATAGTAGGCTTCAGAATAATGACAGATTTTAAGTAAAATTCTTCGTTATGCCTTATTTCTAAGATGTACTGAAGTGAATCAGACTTTACTCTTTGTCTGATATTTTGCCTAATGCACACACTTACACTCCATATGAATGATAAAAATTACTATGGTGATCAATGTTGTTTTAGATGAACAGTTTATGTGTCAGATTGCATAAATTCTGAGGACAGGTTCTGATGGAAGTTCTGATGATTAAGTTCTGAAGAACCGAAATCAGAATTTGTGTGAAGAATTACAGAAATAGGCAGTCAACTTTTCGAGTTAAGAAATCATGTTCTGATGACTGTTAAGTTCTGATATAAGTCTAAGTGCTGATATTATATTCTGATTCTTTACTTGACTTATTTGTGGTTAAAATCTAAAACAGTCTTATTTTAAATCAAAATATGCGTGGGTGGAATATTAACAGTCAATACAATTAGGGTTAGTGGTACACATCCATGCACAGTAATTTTTACTTGTTTCTTGTGCACATTAAACCCTGTTTTACACTTCCAATGGCTGTTTTTATTCTCCTCAGGCTAGGGAGACGAGGTAGAATTATTTCTACCTGTCAACATTAAATTTTCCTTGCGTCTCCTGGCATTCTTTTGCCTATATAAACCAACACCTTATTCCAGCCTACACATCATTCCTTTTCTCACACACTCACTCTCTTTTCATTCATATCAACAAAATCATGGTTAACTACAACATGTTCTTGAACTATGAAACCTTCAATATGGAGTTGAGCCGTGAGGGATGGCAGCAGGAATGGCATGTAACTGCCATTCCTGATGAGATTTGGGATGCAGTTCCCCAAGAGGTCCTCACACACCTCTTGTTCTTCTACATGGACTACCATCGCCATCTTGAGCGATTGGAAGCTCTCCACCAGCTGGAGCGAATCATTCGACTCGCTGTCCTTTTTGTTGAGAGTCGGAAGAAGAAATAATTTCTTTTCTTCTTCCTATTTTTCTTCATCGTCAGCTTTGTCTGGGTTCTTAGCATAGGACAAAAGTTGTTGATGTTAGGATTTGTAGCTTAGGACAATCTTGTAATGTTATGGTGTAAATTTTAATTTCATGAATGTATTCTCTTAATATATTAATGAAATTTTTATATTTTTGCAAGATGTTGTCTCTGAGTCGTATGAAATTCTGATGCATGTATAAATCCGGATTTATCAATATTCTGATGACCGTTTTTATCTCTGATAACAAATCAAGTTCTGATTCTGACGTGGCAGTACCTGTTTACTTGATTTATTTTTATTGGTCATTCTCACACTTGATGTATTTTTACAGAATATTGGTTTCGCAGTAAAATTGATTTAATAAGTGGGAACAGTTTAAATTTTGAATTAAAACTGAATTACCTCAATTAAAGGGATTACTTGGTAAGTGGAACGGTTTTTCCTTGAAAAACTGCATGTGATAAGTAATGA
This sequence comes from Apium graveolens, assembly GCF_009905375.1. Classification (NCBI taxonomy): domain Eukaryota; kingdom Viridiplantae; phylum Streptophyta; class Magnoliopsida; order Apiales; family Apiaceae; genus Apium; species Apium graveolens. The sequence continues at coordinate 180,774,193 of NC_133653.1, forward strand.
TTACTGTTTTCCCGTGCCCATTAATTATTCTTTACTGCTGCATGTCTGACAGGTGTCCAACGGTTACTTTTTTAACCATGTATAAGTAAAAGAGAGAGAAGATTGTAAAATCTTTTATTTACTTCCACACTTTATCTCTCTTTCTTTACCTCTATTCTCTCTCATTCCTGACGTTGTTTTTCGTACAGACATTTTGTCAAACACCTTACAGGCAAACTTATTTCGCAATTTTTCTCATGGCACCTAAGGATTTTATTATAGATGGAGTCAAGTTTGTTCCCAACAACTATGCTGCAATCTTAAACCATGATGAAGCTCCATCTGATTTGTACTTTGTACAAGATCTTCTGGCACACAGTGAAATTGGGTATGCATTGACCCAGCCTCAAGTCATTTCAAGCCAACAAGTTCTGACGTTTTGGCGGACTGGGCACTTTGACAATGGTGGTACTACTGGTACTCCAAGTATTATTTTCGAAGTCAGTGATGTTGAGCATGTGGTAATTCCTGGAGCAGTTCGTAAAGCTCTACACTTACCAGAAAGCTGCATTTTCTCAACACCAGAGGAACCAGTTCTACAGCAGCTCATGGCCAATTTGGGGTATGAGAAGAGTTTGGCCAAGCTTGGACAGTTGAAAAGAGCACATATCAGAAAGGAATGGAGCTTTTTCTTCGACTGCATCACTAAAGCATTTGGCAATAAGTGTTCCAACTTTGATGCCATTTTAATCATGAGTCAGCACATCGAGTATGCTATCATTCACCAAACTCATTTTGATTTTGCAAGTGTTGTGCTAGGATTTATAGGGGATAGGATGACAGAGGATAGGAATGTGGTATACTTTGCTATATTTTGTCAGCTTATATATACTTTTTGTTGTGCTGATGACCCTCAACTAGCCAGTTCTTTATTTCCACCCTTTAAACTTGCATAACGTGCTTTTAATGACTTGGTAAATGCTGACCTTAAGAAAAAGGTAGTTAGACCCTTACAGATACCTCAATCTGTAAAACAATTCTTGATAAATGCTGATCCTCTAACCTACAGATCTGTTTACCCTGATGTACAACCCACCACCACAACCCAGACAACTCACCACCCATCTGAACATACCACACATCCACCTCAATCTACTCAACCTTCTGTCAGAACATATCTCAAAACTTCACAGCTACCTCAACCTTCATCATCAGCACATACTGTGAAGCCTTCATCTTCCAAGCCTAAGAGGACAAAGACTGTACCTCAGACAACACAGAAGAGAAGGAAGTTTGTTCTGAGAGATGAGTCAGATAGTGAGGAACGGTTTCCTATTTCAGAACTTGTTATTAAAGAAGCTGAGAAGGTCACTTCTCAGAAGATACTGGAATTGGGGGATCTAAGCTTCTCAAAAGGCTTAGAAGAATGTCTTCTGTTGAAACTCCCAAGGAATCTCCATCTTCAAAGAGATACAAGAAACAGAGAGCTCACAGGCCAGTTTCAGAGGATGAGGATGAAGCAGCTAAGGAAGGAGATCAGGAATCTCTGATCTCAAAAGAGCCCGAAATTGCTACAGCTACTGCTTCTACACCTCCATTATCACCAACTCATGAAGCTACTGCTACAGATAAAGCATCTACACCACATGTGTCTCCTGTACATGAATCAGTATCTACTGAAGACCCAGGCACAAGTGCTGAAATTGATATTCACAATCTAGTTGTGCCTGAGGTTCTCTATCTAGAAGCTTTAACAACAATAAATCCATCAACAACACCACTTACTGATGCTAATGAAACTCCAGAATTGTCTGCAACACCTTCTCTACATCTAGATGTTGATGATCAGAATATAGGTGAGCATCAGACTATAAATGTTGATCAGAACTTGGAAGCAGATCAGCACTTAGAGGAGGATGTTGAAGTCTCAATTGCTTCTCATATTGTTCTTTAAACATAAGATGTTGATTCTGTCAGTTCTGATGTTGCAAATGCTGATGATACTGGTGATGCTGCTATAAATGCAGATGCTGATGAAGCAGGTCCTTCAGGACATGCACCTCAACAGACTGTTTCTAAATCTGAACTAGTCAAGAAGTTTGTTTGAGGAGAAGCACCAGTACCTTGGAGTAAAACTCCTAGAGGACAGGAGTGGACTAAGGAATGGAACACAGTTACCATTGTTCCATCTGAAAAGATTCTTGCTGAGCACTTGGCAAAAGCTGATGAGATGTTAATTAATGATGATTTCAAGACACAGCTTCGAGTCACTGCATTGAGTACTAGACATCTGCAAGGTCTACATTCAACAACTCATGCAGAGTTACATAAAATTCAGGAATAATTGCTCAAGTAAGAAATGATTAAGAAACTTGACAAGAAAACTTTCTTCCAACCTACCTTTGACAGAGTTGCTTACATTTAGAAGACCCAAGAGAAGCAACAGTCTCAGATTGATGAAATTTTGAAAAATCAAGCTTCTTAGCAATCTCAACTCAATGAAATCCAATCCTCAGTGAAATTTCTTGTCTCTTTTCTACTACCTGCTGATGCCAAAAGGGGGAGAAGGTAATTAAGTTCAAATGCAAAACTGTTAAGACACTGAAGGGGAAGGATGATGAAAAAGATGACCAGGGAAACTCTGGAATGGGTGGAGGTCATGGTCAAGGTAGAAGGTTCTCATCAAGAAGAGCTGAAACTACAAGTCATAGGACAAGTTCTGATACTGGAAAAAGAATTACTTCTGATACTGGTAAAAGGATAAGTTCTGATGAACTTTTGGATCTTGATGAAGAATTATCAAGACAATTATTTCTTAAGGAAAATCCAGGAATGGACTTTGAGAGTCTGATGGAAGAAGAAGCTAGACTTAAGTCATAAAAAAGTCAATTCTAAATCTGAAGCTTCTGTTGGTAAAAAGAAACTTCCTAAGGCCAAAGGTATTATAATAAAAGAAAGGATAAATCCTGAAGCAGCCAAGGTCAAATCACAATTGCAGATAGATCCAAGGTCCAAGGGCAAAGAAAAGGTTGGTGAACCTATAAAGGTTTATGTGCCTCCTGTGGATGAAGAAATTACTGTTGAAGATGCTGATCTTACTCTGACTTCAGAAAGATTCTAAGTACAACCTCTGATATGGCTCAAGTTGTTCAGAGTAAAGATATAGTTAGTTCTGATATAATCAAGAAGCAAGTAACCTCTGACATAGCTCAAGTTGACTTAATATCAGAAGATAAGGAAAAGGAAACCTTGACATTGCTCATGTTAAACCCTTCAAAGTTACTCCTACCAGGATTCACCAAAGCCCAACAGACTCAACCTTTGAAGAATGCATCAAGTGGTTTTGAAGCAAGAGTGGTTACTGGAAAGGAAGCAAGAGATAAATCTGGATTGGGTAGTGTTGATGAAAGAAGAGTACATAACACAACCAATGATCCAACTTCCTTAAGTGAACCAGGTATTGGAGCAACTCCTGAAAGATTGAATCAACTAGAATCTGTACAGATGGTTTACCATACCTACTTGAAAGAACATATCTTGTTATACTTCATGACAGATGGTAGGGTTTATCATATAAGGGAAAATGCTACTGAAGTATTTTGAAGAATTGGAACATGTATTATTCTTACTTCAAGTGAATGACAGAATAACAGAAAGTGCTGCAAACTATTTGAAGAATCAAATTCAGAGACAGAAAAGGCTTTATTCTGTAAAGTCTGACAGCACATATCTTCCAAAGTACAGAGATCACAAGGGTGATATTGTTGAGATGAAGCCTAACTCTGCTAAGATTATAATTACCTTTCTGGGTTACAAGGCTGTAGAATTCAATCTTGAGTCTGACAAGGCGTATTTGATCAGACTGGATCAGGACATAAGGAAAGCTAGAATTAATGATCACAGGGCTGTTATCTTTCAAACTGGTGAAGATTCTGCAGAACTTAAAGATGCTAAAAGGAGGATGATTGATGAACTCAGATATGCTAAGAGATGTTTGTTAAAGAACTATCTCAGAACAACTCCTGACATCAGAGAGATCAGAAAGTGAAGCCAAGTCAAGATCTACAACTGCTCAAATTCTGATATGAATACAGACGAAGTTGTTATCAGTAGTTAAAAGTTGGTACAGCTTTAAGGACTGTAAGTTGTAGTTATCTAGTCAAATTCTCATGCATTTGTACTTAATATTTTTGACATCATCAAATATCTGTTAAACTTGTATATTATGCTAATTTACAAGTTGGGGGAGATTGTTAGATATATTTGATAATGTCATGACTAATATGATTTATGTTTAGTTTTCAGATCTTACTTAAACAGGACAAATCAGTACTTAACTGAAATCAGCACTTATACTGAAGTCAGGACTTAAGTTATCAGTACTTAAGGTTCAGGAGATATTTATCAAAAGATAATATCAGGATTTAAAGGAAACGTTCAGATAAGGAAGGCGGCTGATTGAAAGGAAGAGAAGATCAAGACAAACGTAAGAAGAGATATGCATGAAGAAGGAATTCTATGAAGAATAGAATACTTGGAAGAAAAGATATCTGATTGATATATTTTAGGAAGCAGAATTATATTCCATATCAATTAGCGAATTATCTTGTAACTGTGTAGTATATAAATACAGACATAGAGGTTTACACTATAAGTGTTATCAGTTATCGAGAATATTATTTCATTGTAACCCTAGAAGCTCTCGTGATATTTGTTCATCACTGAGAGAGGACGGTTCCATACTGTAACAGAGTTTATTACTTTGAATAAAGTCTGTTTTATGTTACTTGTGTTATTAGAATTCGATTTGATTGTGCTATACACTGTATTCACCCCCCTCTACAGTGTGTGTGACCTAACATAATCAGTCAGTAAAATTTCGTAATTATCCGGGGAAACGAACCGTGTTCTTCACATTTTTCGTGTTCTTGAGAATCAAATACAAATTTGGAAGTGATGGGGATTTCAGTTCGTGGAGTATGAGTAACCAAAACACTCGGGTTTTCATGCTCTATCTGATTATGCAATCAAATCCATCAGAAGATTAGTAAATTTTAATTTCATCTTTTAGGGTTTATACTTCGGATTTGGGGCTTTTCTTGTAATGATTTTTGATGAACTCTGTGGATGTGAATAACTTTATCATATTGTTTATAATCGATTTGAGTATTTAATTATTATGTTTTATTATTGGATTTATTAATCGAGTTCAAGATTTTTTTTCAAAATTTGAATTAATTTTCTGGATAATACATGAAGTGGGTGTTTGTTTGGATCATACGAATGGATTGTATGTTGAATCAGCTTCATTTTGACACCAAACTTGTCAAATTTGGTTTAAAAATCAAGAAACTTGTGTCTTGGCCGAACTTTCTTCGAACCCGACCGGCGGCTGTGATGTTTGTGATCAGAATCAACGATTCCGATGTTGTTTGCCGGTGTTAGGGTGCTAATTGATTTCTGTGATGTTTTACAGATTATCCAGGCTGAAAAGCAAAGTTTTTGGGGGTGTTTTAGGGGAGTTTCAAGGTCACCGGATTCCGGTGGGACATCGTCGGATTCTGGGATTAGTTCTAGTTTCCGGCAGTGTTCTTCACACCGTCCGGTCAGCCTCCCGCCTGTTCCCCGCCCATTGATCCAATTTTTCCCCTGGAACATGTTTCTGGATTTTCCTTTTATAAATAATTCAAAAATTCATTTTAAATTCCTAAAATCATTATTTTTAATTTTGAAAATTATTTTAATTCCAAAATTGTAATAACACCCAATCTTAATAAATAATCAACTACTCTGTACTGTGACCCCACAATAAACACACACAACCACAAGTTATAGTCTCAGAGATGAATATCCAAAAATAATCACAAGTCATTTTATTCCACAATTATCTGCCAATACCTTAAAAGGTTTTCTGAATAAATTTACATTTTCTTTGCCATTATTACAATTCATATTATACATAAGTCTGGTTTATCAATAGTTGAAAACCTAGCCTATTGGTAGCTCCTACCTCAGCTACGGCGGCATCAACGCTTCCAGAAAACTGCGGAACATTTTCTAACCGCTTGCGAATTGGAAGCTTGGTCCTGTTCATCTTTTCTATCTGTTGTTGTGTGATGAAAGAAGAAAGCAAGGGTGAGCAGCAAGCCCACCAAAATAATATGTATAATGATTTACAATATGCGAGCCTTCTCATATTACTCATGAAAGTCTTGGTCAAAAGAAATGAACCAAGTTTGATATCTTAATGCGATGAAGTCGCAAAATATTCAGTATATATATACATATATACTTTTCAAAATATTGGAAGTCCTCTTCCATGTATAATATACACAAAGTTCCAGTTTATAACTGTATAAAAATATCGTTGCAAGGTGATCTCATATATCTAACCTTGTCTCAACGTTTTTCTGAAAGTCTTTGATATGCATAAGATAATCATTTACTAGATATAAGTTTAAAAGATGAAGTTACAAGATACTCCAATATACTTATATCTTTTCTGAATACTACTTGAACCACCACCGTTCAAGTTATAATTAGTTTCAAAAGTTCATCACACTAATGAGACTACAAGATAAGACTTGAATAGATTCAATCTTTGAAATATTTTGAAGGAAATGAAGTTATGATATACTTCATTAAGTCCCGATATATATATACACCTATATATATACATACGTTTCCTGAAAACCTCTGTCATGTAAAGTATGAACAGAATTGCAATATCCAATAAATTTGGAAAGGAAAGAATTTTGGCATAAACCTGATATCTTGCTGATCAGGCAAAGATACCAATAAGTAACCTTTTCTACTAGTAGATGGACCCCCACTGGTCATCACCCTGGTCGCAATAGGACCTTATGCTGGACTGCCACTCAGCCACTTATGCATTTAATGGACTCCCACTGAGCCACTTACACTATCATGGACGCCCACTGAGCCCATGTTGCTTATGCCGACTCGATAGATGGACTTACTTCCCGAACGTTGGGTAAGTAATCAATTCATTTACCAAAACTGCAACCTTGTTGCGAATATAAAATACACCATAGAGCCGGATCCCTCAGGTTTTGAGCGAGTATTTAAATCCTCTTTTTAAAAGGAAGATCTTAAATATAAAAATGAGTTTTGGGATCCGCTCTAACTTTTGAAAATCATTTTGAAGACTCGAAAACACTTTAAAGAGTGTTTGGAGTAATGCTGATTTAATAAGATAAATCAGTCCCAATGTATTTAGAAAATATCTGAATATTATTATTTAAATAATATTCCCATAAAGAATAATCTTTATACAAATAATTGAAGTAGAAGTTGTAAGACTTATACTTGAAATGAGTATTAAATAACCAAAGATATACTTATACGAAAGTACTATCTTTATTTCAATAATCGAAAATAAGTTTGATTATCGAAACATTATTCTTTAATAAAATAAAGAATATTAATAAATAACAAGCGGAGTCATAATACCTCGAATGAATATTATAAATAATATTCATTAAATAAAATAACGGAGTCATACATCCTCAAATGAATATTCAATTAATAATAATTAATAATATAACTGAGTCATAAGCCCTCGAATAAATATTCGAAATAATATTTAATAATAAAATAAAGGAGTCATAAGTCCTCGGATGAATATTTGAAATAATATTCAATAATAAAATAAAGTTAAAGTTATCGAATAAACCTTATTCGATTAATAGTTTTGAAAACTATAACCATATATATATAAATATATATATATATATATATATATTATACTCGGGAACATCGACTTCTGGTTTAGAAATATGTTCACCTTTTGATCCCCTATACTAAGGGTAAACTCAAATACCGCTTATCTCTAGCATAGGTATTATGCAACTGTAAGCATTTTAACCAACAGATATATATAATCCAAGAATATGAAACAGGCATGCATATATACCATATCACATGCTACAATATATCGTAAGAATTTGCTAACAACAAGTATGCATTTATCGCAAGATCATGCATATACACATATACATCACTACAACAGTATAACGGGTAGAAAACTTGCCTGAGCGACTGGGGGTTACGAATGGCTCGGGACGAGTCTGGTAACCTATAAGCAACAGTAAGTTGGAATTAAACCAAAGTCACTTGTAAATCTATACTCTAACCAACTCAGACTCTAACGCTCGTTTTGCGCTTACTGATTCTCTTAAGTCACTCGAGTACCCTCGGCTCCACCATTTTTAATAATTTAACCATTACGAGTTTTAAGGCGATTCCTTCGCAAGCGTCTTACCAACTGCCTAACATACTTAACATAATTGTTTCATACATTAATTAACCCTTTAAGGTCTTTAACCTATGTTTCAAAGTAAGGCGAGGGGTAAGGGTTCGTTCACGAAACGTCGTTACTTAAAACGGCCGTTTCTCCTAGACCGTTCATCGGAATCAAACGAACTACATATCAAAACGAAGCTCGTAACATGAACTATCTAAATATGGCAATGGTCAAAACCTAGCAGGGAGTTCTCGGGTCCAAATGTTATGAACAAAAGCAGTCTAAAGTAAATCGGACATTACGACAGCTATGTTTACGCGATTTCCCAAATTTAAAACCAACTCAAAACAACCACAATTCAACCCCAATTCACAACCCAATCCAAACTCCATCCAAAATACATTACAACAGCCCCAAACTAACTCATTATAATCCATTTACTTACTCCTAAAACTTGAATTTAAACTATACTACATTCTTTAACCAAATCTTAAGATTTCAACAAATCAATCACCACCATTTCAACCCAAACTCTTAAACAAACAAGTTTCAAGCTACTCTTTACCCTCACAACCATAATAAACCTAATATACAAATTAAATCTAGGGTTTGGAGTTTATACCTTCCTTGGAGAGTGGAGAATCAAGAGAATGGCTTGGAATCACCCTTAAAGTCCTTATCCAAGCTTAATCTAAACAAAACTTCAAGAACACAAATTTTAGTTCTTGAAAAACACTATTCACCATCTTCTTCCATGATTTATAGAAAAAGATTGGCTTGGAATTAGAAGCTTAAACTTATAGGAAGTATGTAACTATCCATGGGGAAGCTTAGATAATACCTTGCTAAATAGTAAGTGGTGGAGCTTGGATCTTTATTTTTTAAGAAAAGAAGCCGAGAGCTTCATGAAGAAATGGAGGAGTTTTTGTGTTTTGTTTGTGAAAAATGAAATATTTGCTTGGTTGGTTGAATTTGAGTTGTTTTAGGTTAATTACTTAATTAACCTTGATTTTGTGTGGTTATAATTCAACCACACTTCCTTCCCTTCTATGTCATGCTTATGTCATCATGTGGTATCATCCTTCCCTCTTTGTCCTCTTCCCATTGGTTGGATGACATCATCCCCTCTAATCTCTTTGATTAACTTCCTAATTGTTTGCCTAATGACCGCTGATCTGTTATACGGTTCGCTTAACTTTCGTTTTCGTTTATCGTTTGAGGGATCATACCCGGGATCTTATTACTTAGGTTCCCTTAACCTTTCTCAATATATTATATTCCTTTTATGATCCTCTCTTATAATCCTTTAATTTAAATCCTTCTTATCTTGTTACCTTATACTCAATTCTTTTCGTATCTAGTGGATTTCGGGAAAAGTCAAAGTATTCGGAATTGGATTCTGACGATCTTTACATACACTTATATACCATATAGAGTACTAATAAAATCTCAGAATATCCATAACAGAATCCGTACATAGTGGGGCATGAAAAGTTTTCTCATTCAGCAAAAACACTATTCATAAGGGTTTCAAAAATTTCCAAAAATTGGGGTTATTACAGTCTCCCCTCCTTAAAAGGATTCCGTCCCGGAATCAGATAGAAACTGAATAGGGATACTCTCTTAGCATTACACTTTCTAACTCTCGAGTAAATTTTCCCACATTGTGGTCCCACCTCCAAACTCTGCCTAGTTTGATAATCCTTCTCCTAAGCACTTGTTCCTTTTCACTCTATAACCCTTCCTGGTTGCTCCATATAGGTTACGTCGGGTTGCATGTCTATGCGTTCATATGCCCCTATTTATCTGGCATCCGAATTACACTTCCTTAACATTGATACGTGGAACACGTTATGAACTTGCTACAGGTTCGGGGTAGGGCTAGCTCATAGGCTAACTTCCCAAAACGTCTTAATATATCCAAGGGTCCAACAATTTGTGGACTTAGCTTTCCTTTCTTTCCGAATCTCATCAATCTTTTCCAAGGGAATACCTATAACAGCACTAGGTCCCCTACTTCCTATTCCTTGTCCTTTCGTGTCAAATCAACATACTTCTTATGTCCATCTTGGGCTACCACCAGCCGTCCTCTGATTAGATCTATTATATCCTTGGTCCTTTGGACTACTGCGGGTCCGAGCATCTTGCGCTCTATAACTTCATCCTAACATAAGGGAGATCAATATTGTCTTCCCTCAAGGATCTCATAAGGCGATACCTCGATATTGACATACGATCGATTATCGTGAGATAACTTAATCCGCGTTAAGTGATCATTCCAAATTCTTTCAAGTCTATTGCACCGGCTCTCATCATAGTTTCTAGCATTAGAGCTTTTGCTTCTCAATACCCATTCTTTTCCAGTTCGTAATCGCTACTACCTTCCATTCCTAATATTATACTGGTTATACTTCTGCTCGTTAGCGTTCTATAACCTTTTAATAACCACGTCAACCTTAGTATCACGAATGTGTTTCCATTCTGAATACTACCACAACTTTATTACTCCTTTTTCAGCTGTTTCCATTTTCCAAGGTTTGATTAATCATATAGAAGTAAAAGAACTTATTGAGAGATCACTATGATCATGAACACTTGTTATATCGCATAGTTAGTACAGAAGGTGGCCATCCTTAGTACTTGACAAGCAATTAAACAATAGATGGTATCCCACTAGGCTTCTATCACACAGATAGATAGTCATTCGGCAATACCTCCCCTTCTGGAAGAGTTGTTCTTCTCAGTTTACATGAAATGAAAAGAAGAGAAAAGAACGAACTGAAGAGAATTGTATATATGAAAAAATATACTGCCACAAAATATCTGGCTTGGAACCTACCTCTGAACTATAGAGGTTTGTCATAGGAGAACAAAACATATATATTTATATCAACATCAAGCGTTATAGCATCGTATTTCACATGCCTAAATATTTTCGCTATTCCGTCCATCATTCTATGGACCCAGGCTCTTCCTCGAGCTTATACACAATCACCTTTGAAACTCCCTCGATATCGAAAATCGAATCTGGGATCTCATTCTAGACATCATCGTTACTAGAATTCTATGCTTGTACCGCAACCTTCCTCGTATAGTAATACGACTCTCTATTCATAAGAGGGAATAAATATTCAATAGGTAGATACTCTACTTAATTAGTCTATCAATGATAACTTATACACTGCCACGACCCGATTAGTGGTACTCAATCTCAACATCCATTCCAATACAATTCTCATGGTTGTAATCAGCTCATTACTCGCAGAATCATTGTTGCCTTACTATGGTCCACCACTGACCTACTGTCATCATTCACTTTCCATGAAGTCTTAATAGCTAACCATACGGAGTCCATACATCTCGTATCTAATCCTTCTAAGGAGGTAACATAATCACCATTCATGATTCATGAAGAACACTCCTGATCCTGCCATACATACATGACATGAAGCAGATAAAATTGCAGAAGAGTTTCAATCAAAGCAACGATAGCAGGTTAATACCATTCTTAATCATATGCCTTCGATAGAAGACTTAACTCAAAGGTTCGTTTAGTCCTTTTGAAACATGGTCCAGGCTCATTCTCAAGATAGTACCTTCTAAGATAGATAGCCCGCTCATGGCGATTACACAAATTAAACCTTTACCAAACTACTATTACGGTTGGGTATTGCACAGTCATCAGAAGGAATGTCAATCTTCCAAACCATAATACAACCTTCACAGCTTTAACCATCATCACTGTATTCCTTTGGCCTATAATTATCCTTTTACCTTTAAAGTGTCGGCCACCTCTTTGGCCTTTCCTGATAGTAAAATTTCCTTACAGTCAATGTCATTTTAACCACCTCCAAATAAATTTTCTACCTCATTTCAATCACAGCTTATGTGAAGATGTTTTCCTTAAAATCTGATGAGTAAAAAAAATATCACCATTTTTCCATAAGTTATTACCTTAGTCCTTAGAGATTAATCACTGTCATGACTGACTCTCAATCATAATTAGAACATCTTTTATCTTAAGTCCTAATTGCCCTGAACAATTTCGACCATTACTAGTTCGATCCATACCTTCTCGTGGTTTAACACGTGCCTCACTTGGCATCATTATAATTACGTCATATTTCCTTTATCAACATTTCTATTCTTGAGAATTTTGAATTTTACCTTTCTCCTTGTAAAACCTCTAAGGTTATCCTTGAATCGTTCCTCCTGTATTCCCTAGATACAGGGCATATCAAAATACCGTATACTAATACTATAATCATTGTCTGTATACTTTTGAAAAAATTTTCTCCACTGATTCTTTAAAGGTTGTTGTTACCTTAATCCTTTCCAATTCATACTGTCAAAACTCATGATGTCCCTATTAAGGGTGAAATGCCAACCTTTATGCATTCCCCTATGATTCGTTTTAAGTTACCGATGTTCTATCCTTATTCCACCTTTAAAAAGATACATGCATCCTTCCATGGATAAATCAAGTCATATCCCCGATAAGGGTGTCTTATTCAATCATTTCCACCTCGATAGTATATGCCTAATTCCACAATAACATCCGTATTCAAAATGAGGTCAATCAAAATGGCCTCCAAAGATAACAACGGTTATCCGCTTGTCTTGCCTAATTTGATACGATAATAAGGATGTTCTGGAAGATATTGATCATGTTTCAACGTGACCTCTTCTTAATAATTCTTTATTTACTTTGTTGTTTACCTCAACAGTCACCTCAATGTTGGGATATCTTTCATACCTGGCGTCTCCCTTTCTGGGTATCAAGCCACCGGTCTTACACTTCACATTCTTGAAGGTTTCTTCCTTCATCCAATTTTTCCTAATTTCTTACTTCCTTGTCTCCTCAGTCTATCCACGTCTCATTATTTATCCTTCGAACTATTTCAAGGTTTCCTCGAATCTCTCCCCAACTTACAGGGGATAAAATATATGTATCTCTTATTCCTTCAATCATCACTTTAACTCATGGTGAATCACCCTCATCCTGACGATTACATACTTTTCTATTTCTATTGCTTCGAGTCTTTAGGGTTTCCTCATACCCAACTCCCTTATCATTCCTCAAACTCTATTGCCTTTATATTCCTTTCCACTTCAGTTTCTTTTTATTTTCCTTTCTCTATCATTATTTCGTGAACCCACTAATCATTGACTTCAAGCATCACATCGTTTTGGGATTCTTGTCATCAAAACGAATCTTGACAACTTTTACAACTTAGCTTCATATTTCATCATACTCGTCCGCCTTTGTTCTGACTCTAAAGCTTTTACACTATCTCCATAACCTTGGGAATTACTTTCCTGAAAACAATTGACTGAACTTTAATCAGTTGACTACTCCGGGGTCGGGGATCCGGGTTGTCACGAGTTCCATTTCCCTTAATAACACCCAATCTTAATAAATAATCAACTACTCTGTACTGTGACCCCACAATAAACACACACACACAAGTTATAGTCTCAGAGATGAATATCCAAAATAATCACAAGTCATTTTATTCCACAATTATCTGCCAATACCTTAAAAGGTTTTCTGAATAAATTTACATTTTCTTTGCCATTATTACAATTCATATTATACATAAGTCTGGTTTATCAATAGTTGAAAACCTAGCCTATTGGTAGCTCCTACCTCAGCTACGGCGGCATCAACGCTTCCAGAAAACTGCGGAACATTTTCTAACCGCTTGCGAATTG